>NC_134837.1:250062773-250362773 GCF_004210375.1 Tachypleus tridentatus | reverse complement strand
ACTGTGTAAGACTAGAGGGAAGGCAGCTAGTCATTACCACCTACCGCCAACTCTTGGGCTACTCTTTTACCAACGAATAGTGGGATTGACCGTCGCTTTATAACGCCCCCACGGCTGAAAGGGCGAGCATGTTTGGCGCGACGGGAATGCGAACCCGCGACCCTCAGATTACGAGTCGCACGCCTTAACGCGCTTGGCCATGCCGGGCCCGATATCAGGGCGACTGGAATCCGTCAATGCTTGCTGACTACTGTTGGACACTGCAATCATGCACCGGACATTTAATACAAACGAAAATCAGGAGCAAAACACTTTTAATTACGTGGAACTTAATAGCGTATTAAAAACATAAACGCAATTAAATACGTTATTGCCAGTAAACAGTTAACTGTCTATTTCTCAGAGTTCCTACGTGATAAAGCAATACCAAAACTACATTTGTGCATACCCACCGGGTACCTTTTACAATCAGCAAAAACTCTTCAGGAAGCGAAACTTTTGAAAAAAAAACCTCGTGCAGTGTAATTACTAATATTTATGAAAACGTTGAAGAACATATCATATCGCCCACTCTGTAATAATAAACACAGATAAGCAAAAAGGTTTTCAATGTTATTTCCAAGATTGAAGTGGGATGATATATTTTCTCATTGCAGATCCGTTAGTAACACTGACATATTTTCTTACTTGTGTTCATCTGCGGATCTGTAACATTTCACTTAACTTTTTAATGTTAATTTTATGATAATATTATAAAATATTACAAAATATATAACGAGCCTTGACGATGCACCAGGATACCTAGTTTATGCTGAGCAAACTTTGAAAACCACAATACATATATATATGTATATAACAACAAAATAAGAAAGCTCAACCTTTTTCTTATGAGGTATTTTTTATAGAACGTAACTTGGTTTCATGGAACAAAATTCACTTTTCTGTATAAATATAATGACCTCAGGAAAGCTTCTGGTATTTGCTAAGAAAAAGGAACGGATGAATAGTTTTAATTTTTTAAAGATTTTTTTTTTTACAAATTTATTATTTTATTTTATTTCTTTACCTAGAGATACGGTATAACTATCATGAATACGTTACGAATAAGTTCGCACTGCCCTTCAGGTCATTTAGTGGTGCTGTATATAAATATTTAAATTTTGGTACAAATCAGAAGGAAATCTTTTGTTGTTAAGAGTAATTTCAACAAACTTTGAAGTAAGATCATGTTTGTAAACTGTGACTAAAAAAGAACTACAAAAAAGTAAGAGTAGTAATTAAAAGTTGAATTAGGGTAAACTGAGCATTTCCCTACCGGCAAAAACTTCATTAATGTGTCAGACGATTCTTGGCATGAGTCACAGTAACTATACAGTTAAACTAAAAGTATTTTTCGATGCTACGTATCTACGAATTGTACAGATACCAAAATACGTGTATTCTCTGCAGTTCAAATACGACTATTGTAATACAAAAGAATATAAGTAGCCTAAACAAGAATTTTTTTGTTTTTTTCTTATTTATCTACAGTTTATTCTGCAGAAAATATTGATTCTATTATTTATAAAAATGTGGGCCAGAAACGAAGACTTAAAGTTATATAATATGAAGGAGTATAAAAAATACTACAGAATTAAAGATTATACTTGAACTGGGGGTATTTAGTATCGTTTGTAGGCAATAAAATACGTAGGAAAGAAGAACGTTATTTGTTTAATAAACTTGAAATAGTAAACATGCAATGCACATATAAAAACTGAATTCTGTGTTATAGAAATTTACAGATATTATTAATACAGTGTATACAATATTATATTAAACAATTGGAAAAATCAACTAAGCATAAAATAAAAAAATGTGTGCATAAATATAAACAGTTTGTTTTTAATTTCTCACAAAGCCACTAGAGGGCTGTCTGCACTAGCCGTCCCTAATTTAGCAGTGTAAGACTAGAGGGAAGGCAGCCAGTCATCACCATCCACTGCCAACTCTTGGGCTAATCTGTAACCAAAATATAGTGGGATTGACCATCATATTGTAACGCACCCACGGGTGTAAGGGCGAGCATGTGTAGTGCGGCCGGGATTTGAACCCCTGCCCCTCGCAGTAGGAGTCAAACGCCTTAACACACTTGGCCATGCCGGGCCCAATATAAACAGTACATCTGAATATAATTATATAAAAGAATATGTTAGCTACTATTGGTTTTTATCAAACGACCACTACAGAACGGGCTTATGCTTGTTTTTAATTTTGCGCAAAGATACACGAGGGCTATCTGCGCTAACCGTCCCTAATTTAGTCATGTAAGACTAGAGAGAAGGCAACTAATCATCTCCACCCACCGCCATCTCTTGGGCTACTCTTTTACCAACGAATAGTGGGGTTTACCGTCACATTATAACGCCCCCACGGCTGAAAGAGCGAGCGTGTTTTGTGCTACGGGGTTTCGAATCCGCGACCCTCAGATTACGAGTCGAACGCCTTAACGCACCTGGCCATTCCGGGCTAAATGGGTCAATAAAAGTAACTAAAATAATAGACAGTAAAATTAATATTAAAAGACAATTGGACCTCATTTATTACGTAATGAAATATTTGAAAGAATTAAAGTAATGAATAAACATCGTAAATTTTCTGAATAACTCACATTATATATAAGTTCGTTTAATGTCTATTTTGTGGCATTTTATTGTAGTAGAGCCATATCGGGCTATCTGCCGTGTCTACCGAAGGGAATGGAGCACACTATATAATGAAAAACGGCTCGTTTGGATTGAGAAATGTTTTTACGTAGAGGAGCGAACAACGTTTCGACCTTCTTCGGTCATCGTCAGGTTTACAAAGAAAGAAAGAGGTAATTGACTGGAAGCTGACCACATGTTTGAAAGGGGTTGTGTAACTGAATGTCGGAATGTAGAGGGCGTGCTTAGATTTTGAATATATAATTTTATATTATTTATTTTATAATAATGTAGAGGGCGTGCTTAGATGTTTGAATATATAAATATATAAAATTATATATTTAAACATCTAAGCACGCCTCTACATTTTGACACTCAGTTACACAATCCCTTTCAAACATGTGGTCAGTTTCCGGTCAGTTACCTCTTTCTTTCTTTGTGAACCTGACGATGACCGAAGAAGGTCGAAACGTTGTTCGCTTCTCTTCGTAAAAATTTTTCTCAACCCAAACGAGCCGTTTTTACATATATATTTTTCTCTACAAGTGGGTTTTCTCGACATCACTGAATGGTGCACACTGATTTTGGAACAAGATGTAAAGTTTTAGGTGGAATTATGTCATACATATCGGATAGAAAACAAGTAACTAAAATAAATAACGTTATGAATGACTGAATAAATTTAACCGCTAGAGTACTCCATAGATAAGTATGAGGACCATTACTATTTTAAATACATTTTAGTGATTTCTATGAAAGTGGATTTAATGGAGATATAACACGTTTTGCAGATGACTTGGCATTAATTTATAATGGATATTCTGATAATGAGCTAATAAAAAGTAACAATGATACATAAGAAGGTTGTTTAATGAAAACGTATTATGTTTAGATGTGAGTAAAACGTCTGGTCAAATAGTATTAAACGAGCCAAGAATTTATGAGAAATATACTTGCAAATATTTATCATTTAAAAGTGACACGAATAACAATTCGTTGTACAAAAGTTAGCAAGTGTCAGGTATCTTGGAGTAATATTAGATCATAGATTAATTCGGAAAGAACACATAAAAAATGTAAGCACAAAGTTACACGAAGTGTGATCTGTGCGTTTGTGTTTGTGTTTTCTTATAGCAAAGCCACATCAGACTATCTGCTGAGCCAGCCGAGGGGAATCGAACCCCTGATTTTAGCGTTTTAAATCCGTAGATTTACCGCTGTGCTAGCGGGGGGCTGTGATCTGTGCTCCGACCACCACTAGAATCGAAATCCGATATCTACCGGTAAAACTCCGCAGGCATAACGTAATAAAGATTATGTTAAATTAAAGATATTAGCAGCAAGATTTTATTATATAGGAAAATATTTATCTAAAAATGAAATAAAAATATTTATTACATTTGGCTTATGCAATATGGTATCACCTAGTGGAGAGGTACCAATTTATGAAACGCAAGAGTTATAAAACACTTAGAAAAAAATACTATAAGATGCATATTAATATTATCACAATATGACCATACCAAAATACATTTTCAGAATTTAGATATATTACCATTGCGCAGCTTGTATATTTATAAAATACTAAACAGATTTAGTGAAGACATTCGAATTTGTGAAAATAATAATCATTGTACGAAACAAGAACAGAAGTAAATGATAAATTAAAACTTCATAAAGTAAACAAGAAAATCTTTATAAACTTTATTTATATCAAGTACAAAAAATGGCCAAGCGTGTTAAGGCATGCGACTCGTAATCTGAGGGTCGCAGGTTCGCATACCCGTCGCGCCAAACATGCTCGCCCATTCAGCCGTGGGGGCGTTATAATGTGATGGTCAATCCCACTATTCGTTGGTAAAAGAGTAGCCCAAGAGTTGGCGGTGGGCGGTGATGACTAGTTGCCTTCTCTCTGGTCTTACACTTCTAAATTAGGGACGGCTTCTCATCAGTAAAGACTTGAAAGCTTGTTCAGGATTGAATACAAGATGGACGGTGTGAAATACATAAGAATCCGGGAAGAAAACCTGCTTGATTAAGCCAAGAATATAAAACTGGGTCGAAAATTCATATTTAAGCGGTACAATGACCCGAAGCACAAGGCCAAAGCTACACTGGAGTGATTTCAAAAAAGAAAAAGAAAGTAAACGATCTGGAGTGGTCCAGTCAAAGTCCTGACTTGAATCAAATGGAAAAGTTATAGGAACACTTGAAGCTTTTAGTTCTTCAACGATCCCTTCGACTCGTAATCCGAGGGTCGCGGGTTCGAATCCCCGTCGCACCAAACGTGCTCGCCCTTTCAATCGCAGGGGCGTTATAATGTTACGGTCAATCTCACTATTCGTTGGTAAAAGAGTAGCCAAAGAGTCGACGGTGGATGATGATCACTAGCTGCCTTCTTTCTAGTCTTACACTGCAAGATTAGGGACTGCTGGCGTAGATAGCTCTCCTGTAGGTTAACGCGAAATTAAAAAAAAAAAAAACCTATTGAAAAATAACGACAGCAGTAATTGCTGCCTACGTTGCTTCCACCAAGTACTGACTTAAAGAGATGAATAGTTATGCAATTAGCAAATTTCAATTTATATATTTTCTTTGTAGGTTTCGCTGACATTCAACCTCCTTTACACATAATAGTGTTAAGTTTGATCATTAGGGTTTTCAATAAAAACAAGTTGAAGAAAACACTTTTTACATTATTTGTATTTCATCAAAATGTGACATCATAGGTAGGGGCGAGTACTTCTACAAGGCACTGCATATATTACTTGCCATAGGTCATAGCGATCCCTTAGCAACTTATTCTAGTTGCTATTAACAAACTTTTAACTGTACAGCATAAGATAATAGTTAACAGGATAATTTTGTTTAATACTTTAACTTGAACGTCCAACTCTCTTTACGACTCTTCCAGGTGAAGGTTTTCGAATACGTGTATATATAACATTTAACGATTCTTTGATAGATTCTGGCCCGGCATGGCCTAGGGCGTAAGGCGTGCGACTCGTAATCCGAGGGTCGCGGGTTCGCGCCCCCGTCGCGCTAAACATGCTCGCCCTCCCAGCCGTGGGGGTGTATAATGTTACGGTCAATCTCACTATTCGTTGGTAAAAGAGTAGCCCGAGAGTTGGCGGTGGGTGGTGATGACTAGCTGCCTTCCCTCTAGTCTTACACTGCTAAATTAGGGACGGCTAGCACAGATAGCTCTCGAGTAGCTTTGTGCGAAATTCCAAAAATTCCAATTCCAATTGATAGATTCTTTAGGCAGAGTATTCATGGTGCAACTTTGCAGAATGGACGGCAACTGCCTATTGTGGAGACACTAATGTAAAAGACGACGTTTCGACCTTTCGTCTTCAAGTCAGTGAGTGTGTCGATGTTGTCACTTTTTTATAGTGTCCTGGTGGATTGTGAAGAGCTTGCTATGATTGGTTGCGTTATGATAATCCAACCAATCATAACACGCTCTCCACAATATAAAATTAAGTTACAAAAGTATTTATTTTTAAAGGATGTGTGTTTTATGTGCGTTTATGTGTGTCTTTTCTATAGAAAAGCGACATCGGGTTGTCTGTTGTGTTCACCGATAGGAATGGAAACCCTGATTTTAGGTTGCAAGTCCGAAGACTTACCGCTGTTCCAGAGGGAAGGGGGGTGTATTTAAAGGACGTTAAAAGCAAAATTCAACAAACTGAGAAATTGACTAATTATGAAATTTTCTATTCAATAAAAGAACGACAGAAGAAAACACAACAAAGAAACTTGATTTATGAAAAGTCCTGCTTATGATCATGGTTTAAAATTAGGTTTCAAGAGTTCCAGCATGTTCGTGATGTAATTTCTTTATAATCCTTTATAGCTCAGTGATGATTCACGTTTAGTCAGGCGTGAGCTCGTGTCTTATCTACGCCATCATCGTCTCAAGCTTCAGAAGAATTATAGAGTTAGTCATTATGAAGCATCTTTAAGGTGTAGATGAAGTCAACACATCTGTGCGATAAATCTTGCCTGGAAATTGGAAAAGTGACGGTTGACATATTCTCTCTGTTATTAGTGATTATATGACCTTTCCGCGTGAGCTTTCGTGTCATTTCTTTATTTTTCTTTGGAAAAACGATAGGTTCTTCTTAATAACCTTCGATATTTACAAATAATATATTGTCAAGGAGAATGGAAATTCCACCTCACCTTGAATCAGTCCTTAGTCAAACGAAAACAAAATGACAGAATATTATAATTTTAAACATTATACCTGTTATTTAGAACCATGAAGTCAATCTTTACTTCGAGACAACAAGTTTCCAAGCATTCTACTAAAACTTGTCAACAAAACTTGCGACACTCTGAGCGATTCAGTCTTTATGACACTATATAATGAGTGCTTTAACTTCCTGTTTCCCGCTTTGTGCAGTACGTTCCACTGGAGAAAGCGTCCCCAGTGGGAAATAATGTGACTACGGCCATTACTATCGAATACTTCTGTGTTAATTGGCTACGATGAACTCATTTTTTTCCTATTAAGGGAACACAATATTATTTCCTTTTTAAATATCAGTTTTCTCGTTATATATTAAGATACTTTTTTTGCCAAACATTACTTAAGGTCTTATACTGTAAGTGCTAGAAAATATTACCGGTAAAAGTGTAACAAAGTTCTATGTGTTTTTCTTATAGTAAAGCCACATCGAACTATCTGCTGTGTCCATCGCGTGGAATCGAACCCCTGATTGTAGCGTTGTAAATCAGTAGACTTACCGCTGGGACAGAACCCTAAAAATCCTTCAAACAAAACTGTAGGAACCACAACTTTGTTGTTTTTCAAGTGTTTTCTCTGCTTCATTATGACATTTAAGTAATTCTTTTGTTTAAACTAAACTAATATTTTTTTCGTATGGTTCGTAGCCTATACTAGTGGTCCCCAAACTCTTTTAGACTGAGGCACCCTTGAAGTGAATAAAAACGTTTGTGGTCCCCAACCTGTAAAAATGCTTTAAGGTGTGATTTTAAGTGCCCCACCTTATTACTTTAACAAGGTGGTTGAAAAACAGTGTTGTAGTAAACACAATAGCATCTCCTTTTAACATACCGTATCGTTTAGTTAGTTCAATGTAACTTTTACCGTTTATTTCAAATAAAATCTGTTTCAGTATCTTTGTTTTCGCCTCGATATTTGGCGGCTCCCCACCAATGCTTTACGACCCTACGAGAGGTCGTGGTTCTCACTTTGAGAAACACTGGCCCCTACGATATCCCAAGTCTAATTAGTTTTTTGTTATAAATTAGATCATAAATACTAATTAGTTTTTATTCCACGTTTCAGCTACTTCGTCAGCTGGGAAGTCATTAGAAAAATCTGTGTTTTTATTGGTTGATATTTGACTTTACTTGATATTTAATCAAGACAACGAGTGGTATTCAATCACCACAACCTTACCATACGGTTCTTTTGTAGGTTTGGTTGTAAGTGTATGGGGTATTTTTAGAGTATAACTAAACTGAAACTGATTCGAACATTAAAGTCTCTGAAATCAAATGAATTAATCTGTATAAAGTAATTGAGAATAATTTAAATAATTCTAGTATATTTTCTATATTATAACTGCCCGATCGTGGCTTAATCGTCAGCGTGTGGGTCAGGTCTAAGGCTCAAGGTTGTAACATTCTGTTCAGCTTACAAGGCACTTTCTGCTGTGGGTGGGTGATTTAAAAGAGATAGCCATTACATTTAAAGTTTGCTCTGATGGGCCCCAAGTCCCTTACTGGTCATTGATCTTGTGATAAACATACCCATCGACTGGTATCTGTCGTCGGCTCTCTTCCGCTGATATTTGCTTGTTCGTGTGTATGTGTGTTTCTTGGTGTTGTTGTTTTTTTCGGGTAGTATGAATAAAAAATCTCATGTGTGGGGTGAAGAAAAAGAAATTTTCTAAGCTCCCCCGGTTATATCTGTTCCTAACCACTGGGGCAGGGATATTTAAGCCGAAATACATGTCTAGGTTTTTCTTCTTCTGCTGTTCAGTTTAACAAAACGAGCCACATTAATAACAATAATCCACATTTTTTAAAGGCTTATCATTCTAATTTAAAAAGTAAATTTAAATGTCTTCTCAAATGTTCACATCAGGTTTTCGTGAGAACCCAGGTCTTATATAATGGTCCTGTAAACATATTATTCAAACTTGCATATGAAAATTTCCAGAGGCATTTGGAAATTATGCTTATTTGTTTTCAAGCAAAGCCACATTGGAATATCAACTATGTGTCCACCACGGGAAGTTTGACTTGGAATTTAGTTTTGGTGCGTAGACTTACCGTTGTCCAAATTGTTGGTCAAAAAACGGTAATTAATTAACAAAAAAAAATTAGATATTTTTGTTGAATAAACTTGGGTTTAATGTCCAATTTGCTAAACAAAATAGCTTAGAATCTCAACACAAATGATACAAAAACAGAATCTTAAATTATAAAAAAATATGTACTTTATGAGTAGATCTCTTAACCATCTTACTAAATAAAATATGCAGTTTAGAGAGTATATCTTTTAACCATCTTACTAAATAAAATATGTAGTTTCAGGAGTAGATCTTTTAACAATCTTACCAAATAAAATACGTTGTTTAGGGAGTATATCTTTTAATCAAATAAAATATGTAGTTTAAGGAGTAGATCTTTTAACCATCTTACCAAATAAAATACGTAGTTTAGGGAGTATATCTTTTATTCAAATAAATCACGTAGTTTAGAGAGATATCTTTTAACCATATTACCAAATAAAACACGTAGTTTAAGGAGTATATCCTTTAATCAAATAAAGTATGTAGTTTAGGGAGTAAATCATTTAATCAAATAAAATATGTAGTTTAGGGAGTAAATCTTTTAACAATATTACCAAATAAAATATATACTTTGAGGAGTAGATCTTTTAACCAAATAAAATATGTAGTTTAAGGAGTAGATCTTTTAACCAAATAAAATATGTAGTTTAAGGAGTAGATCTTATTAACCAAATAAAATATGCAGTTTAAGGAGTAGATCTTTTAATCAAATAAAATATGTAGTTTAAGGAGTAGATCTTTTAACCAAATAAAATATGCAGTTTAAGGAGTAGATTTTTTAACCAAATAAAATATGTAGTTTAAGGAGTAGATTTTATTTACCAAATAAAATAAAAAACAGCAATTATTTATTTTTATAAAACAGCAATGACCTAAAATGCGGTCATTTACCGCTTTAGTTTGATGGATGCAATTGTCTGTTTTTTATTTCTGGAAAAGTTAATCACTACTCATATTCATGTTCTTTTATAGACTGGATACTGACTTTAAAGGTTCTGGTTATGTCTGTTTTGGAATTATCATGAAATGTGCACTCCAAGAATATCATTATATTAAAAATCTTCATGGAGAAAATAATTGGTTTTTAAATCAGTACGAGTTTCTCTAAGTGGTTGTAATTTTTCTTGGTTTAAGAAGAGGAAAGTCTCATATAAAACAAATCCACAGTGTTTGGTTGAATAAAATAATGGATTTTGTTTTTAATATTAAAAGCCTTAATAATTCCAAAATGTTTCAGACACGTGCATAATTATCGCAAAGTTTTTTAAATTTGTTAGATCAAATGATACAATTGTCTGGTTAACACTTTTGTAATAATCGTAAACATTATAGCAGAATACATTATGCACCATGTTAACACTTATTTGAAAAACATATGCTATTTATGGACGTTTACACTACAACACACATATCCACAACTGGTTAAGGTTGGTTATTATGATTAGTAGTTAGTTACGAAACAAATACATAACCAGCTACAATTTTTATTCTATTTTTGTAATTTAATAAATACAGTTCCACATTGTGAACAATTATTCCATGAACGAGCAGAAGGTCTAGATTTTTTATTCTTGTGTTATACTGTATTGTTAACGTTTTCGAATGTTTGATTTAGTCCTAACTGTCTTTCAGTTATTATAAAGATTAAAGCTAAATCAACGGAGTCAGGTGAAGTACTGATACAGATTATTTATCTTATGAGCGATCTGAATGACACTTACACACATATATATACACACACACAAACCACAGCACCTTTTGCTCACACAAATTATTCATAACATATACAACACAGTAAAAAAGTATCCGTATCCAGTAATGGATATAGTTTGTGTTAATCTATCAATTTAAATTATTTTCTTAACTTTGGAAAGGTTAATTGTGCTCCACTCTTGGTTTCGCTCTGAGTCAAAGCTCTGGTTTACTTACACCGATCACCGCAAAAAAGTAATATTTGAGCATTTCCGTCATGCTAAGACCCACTCAACAATAACATGTATAATTTACAATGGTAAATCTATATTTCTATTCATTAAGTTTCGTCATATTTTGAACTTTACTAACAACTTATATGACGCTTGGGATTTTTACAATTTAGCATAAACATTATTCATGCCTTTTCAGCTGTTGTTTCAAAACTCTATGTGTGTACGCATGCGCAGTTTTTGAAAGATGAAACAGACGAAAGCTCGAACAGATACCATAGTTTGTATTATATATATACATTAGACGACATTTCTTGCTTACAAAAGTTACTTGTAAGATATCCAACACGACACCTTTTGTTTACACAAATTACTCATAAGATATACAGCAGACGTATTTACTTTAGACAAACTGAGACTTGAGGTTACAGTTTGAATGCTGAAAGCTAGCTGGTGAAGCAGAGGAGCCCCAATGGACTTAGTAGCTTTGATAAAAATTACCCAGAAACGATGAGGGTTTATCTGACAAATTGCTTATGTAGTCAGTACAAGAGATAGGCTTGGTTTGTTTTGAATTTTGCGCAAAGCTACTAGAGGGCTATCTGCGCTCACCGTCCCTAATTTAGCAGCGTAAGACTAGGGGGAAGGCAACTAGTCATCTCCACCCACCACCAACTCTTGGGCTACTCCTTTACGAATGAATAGTGGTATTGATTACACTTTATAACGTCCCCACAGCTGAAAGGGCGAGCATGTTTTCTGTGACGGGGATTCGAGCCCGTGACCTTCGAATTACGAGTCGAGTGCCTTAACAACCTGGGCCATGCCGGGCCGGTACAAGATATGTGGAATTTAAATATATTAATTTTTACCTTGTAATATTTCAAACGTAAACGATATATTTATGCACCAGAACTCAGAGACGTAGCACTTAAGTTTCATACCCTCTTTTACTTTTGTTTTTCTTTATGTGTGGCTCACACCAATTACTTTTATATTATTCCATATTTTTCCACGGTTCTTCCCTCTAGCACAATAGGCTATTGCAGGTAGATCGTTACAGGAAAGTCTTGTATAACTATTATGTTTCTGAACCCTAACGATGTTAATATTTTTGTTTCTGCAGGGTTTTGAAGTCTACATATACAAGAGATGCTATAAGCGATGATCTTCCTTTTCGTTGATGGTTTGTTATGTACTAACTGCAATCGTATTGTGTTGTGGCTTTTGAATACCGTTCTGACGTTGTTGTTTAAATATCATATTTATGTTTCCATAGAAATTTTCGATAAAGGGGAATATGGTTGTGCGTCTGAAATACTTCTCGTCTTGGCATATTTTATCTATTTCATTCGTTTTCAAGCGTTAAGAGTATCCATTGTCAAGAATGACTGTAGTGATTTGTTCATTTTCCTTCCTCTTTGTTGTTTTTTTCGTTCTCATAAATCTTGTTCGTTCTAGAACGTCTGCAATCTGTGACACTCGTCTTTGATTTGTTGGGGCGGTTATATTTATAATCGTAATATTTCAGTGTTTTGGGGCTTACTGCAAATTCATATAGAGTTTGATCAACGTGTGTTGATAACCACGATGTCGAAAGATGGAGTTTGTTATAATTTTAATTCCAATGTGGATCGTATTTTAAAATTATGCCTGTCCAGGTGATTTTTTAAATTTTATAATCCTTTCGTGTAACAAATGTGTTGTCAATATCTGTCAGCAGAAATTTGGGATTTAGGGCAGCGTGTTTATTTGTTTGTTTATCTTTTGAATTTCGCTCAAAGCCACATTAGAGCTATCTGCGCTATCCATCTCTAATTTAACAGTGTAAGGTTTAGAGGGAAAACAGCTAGTTATCACCACCCACCGCCATCTCTTTCACCAACGAATAGTGGGATTAACCATCACATTGTAAACCCCCATGGATGAAAAGGCAAGCATGTTTGGTGTGACAGGATATTCGAACCCGCGACTCTCACACTACGAGTTGTGCACCTTAACCACCGTTCATGCCCAGTCTTAGAGCAGCAGTTTTGAGGGCCTTGTACTGGGAGTGTTTAATGTAGAGGCTACTGAATACAGCAATAAGAACCTCTGAGGATAGTGAATACTGTGATAAGAACATACGGAAGCTACTGAGTGCTCTGATAAGAACATATGGAGGTTAGTGGGTACTGTGATAAAAAACACAAAGGTTGCTGAGTGCAGTTATAACTACACCTGGAGCTTAGTGAGTATTGTGATAAGAACACATGGAACTTAGTGAGTACTGTGATAAGAACATATGGAGGTTAGTGAGTACTGTAATAAGAACACCTGGAGGTTAGTGAGTACTGTGATAAGAACACATGGAGCTTAGTGAGTACTGTGATAAGAACACATGGAGCTTAGTGAGTACTGTGATAAGAGCACATGGAGCTTAGTGAGTACTGTGATAAGACCATATTGTGGTTAGTGAATACAGTGATAAGACCACGTGAAGTTTAGTGAGTACTGTGATAAAACCATATTGTGGTTAGTGAATACAGTGATAAGACCACGTGAAGTTTAGTGAATACTGTGATAAGATTATATTGTGGTTAGTGAATACAGTGATAAGACCACGTGAAGTTTAGTGAGTATTGTGATTAGAACACAGGATGGTTATTGATTTCTGTGATAGGAACACATGAAGGTTAGTGAGTACTGTGATAAGGAGAACATATGGAGGTTAGTGAGTACTGTGATAAGGAGAACATATGGAGGTTAGTGAGTACTGTGATAAGGAGAACACATGGAGGTTAGTGAGTACCGTGATAAGGAGAACATATGGAGGTTAGTGAGTACTGTGATAAGGAGAACATATGGAGGTTAGTGAGTACTGTGATAAGGAGAACATATGGAGGTTAGTGAGTACTGTGATAAGGAGAACATATGGAGGTTAGTGAGTACTGTGATAAGGAGAACACATGGAGGTTAGTGAGTACTGTGATAAGGAGAACATATGGAGGTCAGTGAGTACTGTGATAAGGAGAACATATGGAGGTTAGTGACTACTGTGATGAGGAGAACATATGTAGGTCAGTGAGTACTGTGATAAGGAGAACATTTGGAGGTTAGTGAGTACTGTGATAAGGAGAACATTTGGAGGTTAGTGAGTACTGTGATAAGGAGAACATATGGAGGTTCTAGAATACAGTATTGAGAACACTTGGCTAGTTTTTCTTGATGTTGCACTTATAATCACTACAAGAGGATGAGTTCTTAACACATGATGATGCTTTAGCTTTTAATGTTGATATTATATCCACAAGATAGCGTCGTATAATGGATTTCAGCATTTATTTACGGACAGAGAGGGTTGTCGTGTTTGTGAAATTTTGGTAAATTTAGACGTGTGATATGATACTGTGTAGAATTTATGCTTTTAATTGTTCGACTATTTCTTTTCCCAACATTCTATTATGTTTTTCAAGGAGTCGGTAGTGGCCACCTATAGAGTTTAGAGTTGATGGTACATTCCTTTTTATGTATGAATACATTGGCATTATCTTTGTATGTTAGTAGAACTGTTCATTTCAGAGGTTTACGTTTCATTTTCAATTAAATAATTCTGGTTCCTAAACTCACTTAGGTTCCCATTACTGAAAGAATGTTATTTATGAATACTTTACGGAATGTTTCCAACAGGGAGTTTTATAACAAAACTATAGATTATATGATTTACTCCATTCATTTCTGTACGGTACGGAAAGAGAATGTTTTCAATATATCCTACTGCAAATCAATGATCAGTAATGTTTATATATTTTAAGATCTGACTTCAGCTTACTATAATTTATATATATATATATATATATATATATATATATATGTATTCGTACGAAAAATATCCGTTTAGGATATATTGACGAAGACAGGAACAACGAACACGAATTCAAGTACTTTGGCAGATATTAAAGATTCATAATGGATTGAATTGGTAATGAAAAAAACACTAAAAAGTTCGATAAATGTAAACAATTTACATAAGGTTTTTTATCATCATTAACCTTTGAAACCGTCTCCAAACTTTACTGTCCAAAAGTGGACTAGTTGACATCATACGTAGCAACCTTTGTAAAATTTCGTGAGTTGGCACAAAGTTTATGTTCTTGAAACTTGCGACCCCATTCAAGTGGTACAACGGCATTCTGCGGACGCACAACGCTAGAATTCGGGTTTCGATATCAGTGACGGGCAGAGCACAGATAGTCCATAGCTTTGTGCTTAACTTCGAACAAACAAACAAACTCGAGACGTGTAATAAATGAAATGTAAAAGTAGAACAAATGAAGAATATTAACAAGGATTGTGTAATATTTTAAAGTTGAGCTGTCTTTATTGAAAATGTATCGACGTTACTTAAAATCCAAGTTAATTCAAGTATACTGTTTTCTTCCTGCCGAGTTAATCAATACTGTGTAGGAATATTACGTTATACCAGAGCCTCCAGAACTGGTTTCCTTCATTCACTTGTAAAGAAGAAAAAATATATCATCAAAAAGCATGCGATTTACAGGTTTCCTTATACTGCAATGATTTTATTTTTCTCATCATTTATCTTTACCACAAATTAATTAGTCACTGAAACCTCGTGGAGACTCTAAGAAACACGTGTGGAAAACCTCAAATACCTCAGGTATTTTTTAATACATCTTGTGAAACGTGCAAAGTCAACAGGCCTAGCATTCTATTCTTTTTTTAATACTATCAAACAGATTTCAACTTTCAGGTATGAATATATTATTCAGAATATAAAATTCAGGTCAGCGACGCCTCAGTCTTAAAAGCTTGTTTGTTTTTGAATTTCGCACAAAGCTACTCGAGGGCTATCTGTGCTAGCCGTCTCTAATTTAGCAATATAAGACTAGAGGGAAGGCAGCTAGTCATCACCACCCACCGCCAACTCTTGGGCTACTCTTTTACCAATGAATAGTGGAATTGATCGTCAAATTATAACGCCCCCACGGCTGAAAGGGCGAGCATGTTTGGCGCGACCGGGACGCGAACCCGCGACCCTCAGATTACGAGTCGAACGGGCCCAGTCCTAAAAGCATCTGATCTGATCGATTAATCTATATGTACATAAGGTGATATTATGAGTTCAATTCAAATGGTAGACAGATTGACAGAAGTTTACCTATTGTTAAAGGCGAACGTATTTTCGATATTAAAATACAGCTTTTCGTGTATTGTTTATTTGTTTCTTTTTTATTTATTTTTGGCGAAGCTATTAACGATACCTGCCGCCATCTTTAATTTTAAACTGCCGACCAGAGGGATGGTAATAGGTTGACAGTATCCACCGTCAACTGTTGGGCCGCACTTCTGTTAACGGATAGTAGGATTGATCGCACATTACAATGTCCCCACGGCTATGAGGGTGAGCATGTACGGCGATGGGTTTCAAACCCGTGTCTTGGTGAATTGCGACTCGATCGCTCTAATATCAGACTGTGTCAAGTCAAATATTGTGTAAGTTTAATAGGTGTAACCCATCAGTAAGTCTGATTGCTTATAACGCTAAAAATCGAGCTTTGATGCCCATGGTAGGCATAGTACAGATTATGTAGCTTCAGACTTAATAACAAACATAACAAACAAACAAACAATTACTAGGTAATGTTGAGTTCCAAATTACCTAAGGTGCAGTTTAGAAATGGTAATCTTTTCTTCCTAACAACAAAAAGTAAAGCTTGAACTTCTGTTGGCTGAGAGAATCATGATATTTTCAATGGGATCCAATCATTGCACACGATACAAATCGTATTCGGTGTAAAACGTGAGACATGTTATCACAGATCAGCTTCACTTTGTACGGAGTTGTACTATTACATAATACACACCTCACAACAACAACAAAAACTATTCATCGTATAATTATAACTGTTTTACAGAAACAATGGACGAAATAACCCCAAAATAAAATTAATTTTTTAAGTTATGATCCTTAATCCAAAAAAAAAATCGAATAACTGGGAAGAAAAAGTGCAGTTTAAGAAATCTAGCTTTAAGAAATTACATAAATCGAGAGAAACTTTTTATAATATTAGTGCTAATTAAAAACAGTAAAACATATCGACAGAAATAAAGTTATTCACATATCACTCGCAACTACCTTCTATTTACCTGAGTTGGTAGCCTGTTGGTTTGTGTGACGTGCTGAGGATCGAAAGATCCAAGGTTAAAGCAGCAATATGAAACTTAACATGTTCTCCATCTTCATCGTAGGAGTTATAACTCTGAAAGTTAATCCTTATATTCAATTATAATAGTCAACTAAGTTAATCTAGGGTCTCTTGACTTGGTAAGTTGTCCTTCGAGCTGAAAATATTAAAATGCAAGTGCTCGTAAGCCCAGTATGGCCAGGTGGTATAGATGTTCGACTCTTAATCTGAGGGTCGCAGGTTCGAATCCCCATCACACCAAAAATGCTCACCCTTTCAGCCATGGGGGCATTATAATGTGACGATCAATCGCACTATTCGTTAGTAAAGAGTCGCCCGTGAGTTTGCGGTGGATCGTGATGGTTAGCTAACTTCCCTCTAGTCTAACACTCCTAAATTAGGGACGGCTAGCGCAGACAGCCCTCGTGTACTTGCGTGAAATTAAAAAAACAAAGAAACAATTTATTGTACGTAAAATATCATTATTTCTGTTTCTTTATAGTTTTGTATCTTTCAAAAATGTGCATTATAAGTGTGACAATCAATTCAATTACAAAGTCAAATAAGCGGCGGGCGTAACTGCCCTTCCTCCGGTGATGCGTTAATAATGTGCTGTTTAGGTTGAATATTGCGAATATTATCTTCAAACCGAGATTCGATCAACTGTAAACAATAACAATAAATAAACGCCACCAATTCATAAAGTTTATTTAGACAAAACGTATTCGGTACAACACTTATTATGTTTGTTTGTGGCGTTTACTCCCGGAAAATAAACAAACTGAACTGTCAAGTTTGTGTTAATCTAAAACATGTCTTTTGTAGACGAAGAGAACACTAGAATTAAAAATAAGGAGTAGAAAGACAGCACGATTTTCTCAACTACAGGAAGACGACAAGAAACGATCTAATATGAACCAGAAAAAAAGAGCTTATCTCTTCTAAGAGATTGGAAAGGTTGAATGTGAAGCCGCCTTTTCAGTACTTTGAGTCCCGAGTGCTACAAGAAAAGAGTCAATATCGAAATGCCATTCAATATACAGTTGCCTTATTGTGGCAGAAAGAGACGTCGTTTACACACATTCAGACAAGTGCCCTGCGAACCACTTAAACAAAAAGACGATAGAAAAATTACTTCTTCTGCTGCCTTGTTCCCTCCCTTTTTAAAGAACTTTCTCGGTAAAACTAAAGTACACAACGTACTATGATTATATTCACGAAGCACAAATTGATACTCTTAGGTTGATTGTGGGATTTGAAAACAGATAAACGTCGCATTACGCGGCTACAGTGAAATACGTTTATAGCACATTTTGTGAAAATTCACTTGGGACAACGGTTATTTTGATTTTGACAGATTTGCAAGATATTTTCATAAGTCAAACAACTGAAGATAATAAACCCACTGAGTATTCATTAAAGGTATCTATTCGATTATTTAGCACTGTACAGCAACGATGAATGAATATTAAAAACAAAACCATTTTTAGGTGGAAACATACCGTGACAACCACAAAGAAAAGCAATTGTTTTGTTATACACAAAGGGCTATATGTGCTCTGCCCATCACGGATAACGAAAACCGGTTTCTAGCTGTATAACTCCGCATACATACCACTGTGCTATTGGGGGTCCAAAGAAAAATAAAACAAAGATCTTTTGTAGCGCAAAGTTACACTTTTAGATATCTGCGATTTGTCCACTGTGGAGAATCCAATCTGCATCGTAGCATTGAAAGTCCATAAACTTATCACTCACCTACCAGCGTCCAACAAAATAAAGAAAAAATATTCTGTATATCAAAGAAGTACAAAAGATGTGTATACACGCACACACACACATATATATTTATACAAATAAAATACACTTAGTTGGCTTAAGCGTTGTTGTTTTCCTGTAAAGGATCTTTGAATTCCCAAATATTATTTCGATTGTTTTAGTCATCGCTTTAATTTGGTTGTTATAAATTTCAAGTGTGTATATTTATGTAGGTTGACAATTTTAAACTTTTATGCGAATTGATAGTCTAATAACAGAATATCGTGCAATTCATTCCAGACACGAAGTCTTGATCTTTCAGACACCGTTTGTTCAAAGAATTTCCCACAAATTAAGTTTCCAACCTGGATTTAAACATTCACGTGTTACAGAATGGTCTAACAATTTTTTTTCAGAATAAATGTTTTCATACAGCGAAACAAAAGTTATATAATGGCTATTCTGTCACTGCTCGGCTTTTGTAACAGTTTTAGTATCAATCATTATTAAGGACAATTTTTTGAAGTCTTGAAGGTGACATAATGAGACGGAATTCCAATGGCGTATACTTAAAGTTTCAGTGAAGCAGGAAGTTCATTAAGATTGTGAGGGGGAAGGGGACTTTCCAGCAGTGCCCGATATATCACGCCCTGCAGTAGACGCACCTGTTTCTCTCTTTTGTAATCACACTTTTTATTTTAATACTGAGGGAAAGGTCGAAAAGATATGTTAGCCCCCTCAAATGTTACTGAGGGATCCAGGTGGCGCTGTCCCTGCTGCACAATATTTTTCAGTTATGGTCTACAAAATAAAGTTCTGGAAAAAGTTAAAGAGTAAAGACTCCTCTTTAGGTTTTATCAGTTTTCTGTTATCTGTTAATATTGGGCCTTTAGAAACTCATTAAAATCAGAACTACATTATTGGAATACTTCTGAGTTTTTGTAATGTCCAGTTGACGCAGATGTAATAAAATGGACGTTTACAGTTATTACTGCATAAAAAGTTTAATGAAACAACTGATAGCTGGCATTTGATTGCAGACAATATATAATTAGTAAAAGAATGAAAAAAGTAAATATTCCTGTTGTTATTACCCTAGAAACTTGTATTTGTGTGACTTTATTTTATTTGTAACGTTCTAAGTTGTAAAATGTTTTAGATCTGTTGCTGTATTAGTGTATAAAAATGGATTGAATTGTTTTCATTTTTTTTCTGTCATGCTCTAACATCAACGAATGCGGTTTTATCCGCATGTTAAAGGTATTTCAAAGAAAAACAATTTTCAGTTAATACGACAGTATGATTAATCTTAAAGCTTCGCTGTAAAATTATTTGTGTTAATGTGAGGAAAATGTATCATTTTTTTACGTTTCAGTTTTTTTGCAAAGATACACAGTGCGTAATAGGCCTGGCGTTAAACCAAAGGTCTGCGAGTTTTAGGTTTAAATGTTATCACCGAACATATTCGACCTTTCCAGTATGGGACGTTAAAAGGTGATGTTCAGTCCCACTATTTGTTGGTAAGAGTAGCCTAAGCAGTAAGTGGTTTTGAGTAGGTGCTTTCCACCTAAACTGGTCTGACATGGCCAGGTGGTTAAAACGCTCGACACGTAATCTAAAGGTCGTTGGTTTGAACCCCCGTCAAACCAAACATCTCGTCCTCTCAGCCGTGAGGGCATTATAATGTCACGGTCAATCCTACTATTCGTTGATGAAAGAATAGCCCAAGAGTTGGTTGCGGGTGATGAAGACTAGCTGCCTTCCCTCTAGTCTTACACTTCTAAGTTGGGGACTGCTAGGGCAGATGGCGCTCATGTAGCTTTGAGAGAAATTCAAAAAATAAAATGAAATTAACCCTCTAAATTAGGGACGGTTACATGGAGAGTAGATGAGGCCGCGAGAACCACCAGTGATAAATCAGCATTTATGGTTCCCCAACGGTCACAGATGATCTCAGGACTAAAAAAACAACAATAAAAGAACAAGAAGTGCAGACAGCAATCGAGCAATTTTGTGCAACATTCAGGAAAATAATTAACCTGCGCATAGCGTTTAATTATGAGTTAACAGACAAGAAGAAGGGAAGCCAGTCAACAGCAGTCAGTGTTTATTCTTGTATTTATGCATCATTGAACTCAGTTCTCTCACACTTCTAGCACACCCAAAATTCCAAAGTTGGATCTCGCTCTTACGACGTAAGGTTTCTAACAATTTTAACATCTGACCTTGTCCGTTACTTATAGTATTGTAAAGTTGTTGTTTTTTAATATATTAGCGTTTCATACTTTATTATTAATTTAAACAAAAGAAAACGTTGTAAAATACGTACGTAAATTTAATTTTTGGCCAGAGTTGATATTTCTTTAATTGTACACTTCTTACGTTTAAAGTAACTGATACTGCTTCTTTAATTGTACACTTCTTACGATTAAAGTAACTGATACTGCTTCTTTAATTGTACACTTCTTACGTTCAAAGTAACTGATACTGCTTCTTTAATTGTACACTTCTTACGTTTAAAGTAACTGATACTGCTTCTTTAATTGTACACTTCTTACGTTTAAAGTAACTGATACTGCTTCTTTAATTGTACACTTCTTATGTTTAAAGTAATAGATACGGCAAACAGATAATTTTTTTCCACTTTCAAACACATCTACAGAAGCACATAAACTACTAACTGAACTTTTGAAAACTGTAGTTCAGTTAATGTCATCTGAATATAAGATTATGCTTTATTTGCAAAAAAATTGTGCTTAGTGTGAAAGTGAAAATAATATTATTGGACTTTTAAATGTTTCTATAGTTATAAACGCTATGCAACTGCAATAGTTATAATAAATTTAGCACATAAAGAAAAAAGCCAGGTGGTTAAAGCATTCGACTCGCAAATTGAGGGTCGCGGGTTCGAATCCTCGTCACACCAAAAGTCGCGAAAACATTATCATGTGACGGCCAATCCCACTATTCGTTGGTAAAAGAGTAGCCCAAGAGTTGGCGGTAGGTAGTGATGACTACCTGCCTTCCCTCTAGTCTTACACTGCTAAATTAGGGACGCCTAGCACAGATAGCCCTCGTGTAGCTTTACGCGAAATTCAAAAGAAACAAACACTTTTAAAAACAATTAATGACTTTACACATAAACATGAACAAACAAAAATATGTTACAAATTAGGCACTAGACTTTTAAGATAGGTGGAACATGCTCTAGCAAGAGTATATCTAAGAATTCAACATTCATGATAGTAGAAAAACACGTAGAATCAAAGAGTCTTGATATAAATGTTATAAAAATGTTTGTATTCATTTCTACGAATTTAACATTATAGGTATACAGTTTATAAGATGTAAATTCTATTATCAAGCCAAAATATAGTGCAATACAATAACTAAGAATAACCATCAGCAGCTAGACGTAAAAAGGTAATTGTTATTCAACCGCAACACATATGTAGATATAATATTAAAACTGGTTTTACGACCACGCCACTGAGTCTTGTATTCTGAAATTGACAATGCTAGCTCTTACAATGGTCAACTCATTCATAGTTCCACGGTTTTCACAAAAGAGTTTCTGTCCTCAGACCATAGGTAGCAAGGTTTGATGAAAAGTAACACCTCAAAAGCCAATACTGGTATACTGAACAGTGGAAATGTAGTGATGAATTGCAATATATAGTGAACCCAGGGTAGGATTATCCCTCCAAGAAATCAGACAATTTCTCTCTGATGGACCAGTGCATTCTGACAAAATGATTTTAAATTTTAATTGTTTAGTATGCAGGAATTTACATTGCCCAGGCTAGTCATTTAGGACCAATTCACTCTTGGGTGGACAAGTTTGGGTTTGGCGTCAACTGACCAAACACTACTGCAATGAAGGTGTCTCAGTGGTGAAGGAAGTGTAATGATTTGAGCTATTTTTATGTATGGCTTTGGTCTTTTTATTGTAAGTATGGGATTTTTACAATATAATGACATTTTGGACAATGCTGCACTGCCGTTTATAATGCAATAATTCGTTTACTTTTATCATTGTGATAACGCGCCTTGTCTTACTTTGTGTCTGTTTAAGAACTGCTCCAGGGAAAACGACATTAAAAATCTAAAGAGACAAGCATCCAATCATTTTGGGTCGTCTCAGAACATTGTCTGAGAACTTTGGTCGACAGGTCACGATCCACCACTTAAATGGCACCTGTTCTGAGAGAGATGGTGTATTATTATTGCTCTGAGGGAGATAATTGTGTAATTTCCTTTTCTGAGAGAGGCATAATGTAATGTCATTGTTTTGAGGGGAGAATAGTGTAATATTATTACTTTGTCGCAGGGATGGTGTAATATTATTACTTTGTCGCAGGGATGGTGTAATATTATTACTTTGTCGCAGGGATGGTGTAATATTATTACTATGTCGGAGGGATGGTGTAATATTATTACTTTGTCGGAGGGATGGTGTAATATTATTACTATGTCGGAGGGATGGTGTAATATTATTACTATGTCGGAGGGATGGTGTAATATTTTTACTTTGTCGGAGGGATGGTGTAATATTATTACTATGTCGGTGGGATGATGTAATATTATTACTTTGTCAGAGGGATGGTGTAATATTATTGTTCTGAAGGAATAATGGTTTAATACCTACAAGACTTTGATACAGTGTATTAGTGACAGATTCCGAGCTATGACTGTTGTCAGAGGTATAACAATAACTTATTAGATATAGAATCAATGATTGTGAACTAACTGATTTAACTATTTGCTTACTCGCCCAGTAACTTTTGTAATATAGTCTAAATATCGAGGTTAAAATTTACTGCTATTAGAAAAATCAAAATTTACCTCCAAACTTATAAAGGTAGTACATTTTCAATTACATTTCTAGATAAGTCAATACTCGAGTTAATAAATTTTATAGTTTCTTGAATTACAAAATTCATCATACTATTCTAGAGATATGCCACTTTCATCTAGTTACTTTATAAGCTTTATATGTGGATATAGAGAAACTTTATCTTATAATATCTAAATGATATAGAAAAATCTATCCTGTATGGCTCGGGAGAAGTTTTAATAGAGAAGAAGCAATGTTTTGTTAGGTGTAACGCTACACGATGGGATATCTGTACTGCGCCCATCGCAAGTATCAAAACCCAATTTTTGGTGTTGTAAGCCTTGAGAATTAACGCTGAGCTACCGAGAGGTGAGGATATTGTAGTGTGATGATATAAGCGTATTCATAGTATTGATATTGTATCTTGCTAGTGAAAGATAAGTATGCAAAGAAATAATATTTATTGCGTATAATTATATGGACGTATAAAGAATATCAGTGTTGTACACGCTAGTATATACAGGCATGTAAAGAAACAATACCTATTACATATATTATTATGAATGTATACGATATCAGTGTTAGAATGTATCTGTTACACAATATTCGAGTGTGGCGTTTCACATAAGGCTATTTTAAATCTTTTTAGATTAATTTGAATTCTAAATGGTCAAATTTATATCTTGTACTTAAACCTAACTATTTATGACCTATCATTAAATTGTGCGTAACAGAATGTATGCCTCAAAACTTGCGTAACAGTCAGTTTTACCGGCGAGAAGAAAATGAACGCAACTTGCCAAGTAAGTCATTCAACTGTGGTTAATAAATGAAGTAATGTTACAGATAGAAAGCCTTATTGTCTTGCTGACAATAAAACAAGTATAATAAGGCCGGTATTCAGTCATATCGTAACTCTTTTTCAAGTCGTAATTGCTGACGTCGATTGACATATCAGAGGTTGTGAGTGATCGGGCGAGGATAATAGGGAAAATTTTTACTCAGGCATCATTTTATTCAGCCATAGAAACATCACGAGAAACAATAATATATCCTTAATACGCTGTTTCAGGTTCTAAGTTCCTGTTGTGCATTACAGAAATTTTAAAAAGCAAGGAATAGCAGTCTGTTTGAAACCTAAACATCGTGGTATTAAATTCTGGTAACATTTAAAAAATTAGTTATGTTGTTACATGAAAACATGAGAAATATTTAAAGTATGTTTTAACTTTTACATGAAAACAAGAGAAATGTTTAAAGCATGTTGTAACTTTTATATGAAAACATGAAAAATATTTAAAACCTGTTGTAGCTTTTACATGAAAACAAGAGAAATATTCAAAGCATGTTGTAATTACTGAACATGTTTTTTCCAACAATCACCAACAGCGACACGTGTAAAAAAATGAAAGAAACGTTTTTGATATTGGAATTTTCACCTCAATGGCTCCTTTTGCGCACGTGACCTATAGGATCAAGTTGAAGATTCCTGTGGTTCAGATACATATCTCTCTAATTTTAAACGACTGACTAGAGAAGGACAGACAATAAGCAGCACCCGCCGTCACAAGAGCTTTCTTTGTCCAGTTCTTTCAACCAAAGAATAGGGTAACTACAATTTTTATTAGACGCCCTCAATTGAAATTGCAAGGCCCCCCAGTGGCTCAGCGGTATGTCTGCGGACTTACAACGCTAAAAACCTGGTTTCGATACCCGTAGTGGGCAGAACACAGACTATTGAGTAGCTTTGTGCATAATTCAAAACAACAACAACAACTAAAAGTCCAAGACATGTTAAACAGCATAATGTTTCCAACTCATCCCCTTTCATTGTGCGCCCTGATATGCTAACTACTAGGTCCAAGTATTTGAAAAATGACAACAACAAATATACGTAATATTTTATCAAGTACAGGAAATTTTTAATAGATCCATCTACACAGAAAATCATTAATTATGTGAGTGAATTTATTGGTAACGTATTTCTAGTCACTTTGTCGGCATCTAATAATAACAATTTATATAAAGCATGTTTGCATGGTAAATAAGTTTTAAATATATAATGGTTTTAATAATGTATTTTCACATGGTATTCACACTAGTTGTCTAAAGTAAAATATACCCTTCAACTGTAACATTATAGGTGGAGTTTAAACTGAGCAGAAATTAATTCAGATCAGTTTAACTTGATCAGGTGAACAATAAAATAAAAAATCCAAACATCTTCAGTGTTCTCAGATGATAGATTTTTTTTTCCTCCGTAAGGGGATTAATTGGATTTGTTTTATTTGAGTTCCACCCAAAGATGTGGCGCCTAGTCTACCTCAATTTACATCGCAAACTGTCTTCCAGTAGTACACAAAACTGGCTTTCGGTAGCACCCTAATTTACCTTCCAGAACAGAGTAAAGACTGCATGGTCCGAATCATTGATGTCATAGATACGTTACCATATTACTGTTAGGCAAAACCTCACAAACTGTTATAGATCTGTACCTATGCTGAGACATTGTCAACTTTAAAAACGACTATTTCTGCAACATATGATTAGATCAGCAGGAAGTAAAAGTAATAGTGGCTTAATTTTTATAAGTAAGTTAACAATAATGCACATTAACAAAATAGTTGCTACGTGTTGCTTATATATACTTGAGTGTTACTTGACGAAGACATTTAGGCTTACCGACGTCATGTAATGTTTAGGCTGTATTGTCTTAGTAATATTATTGTTCTATGTTTTTACCGACAGTTTTGTATGAAGTGTGATGTTTTAAACCTTTTTCTTAGAATTCTGTACATCCAAAACAAGTGTATTGATAACATGATGTTTGCATAAAATATTAGAATGAGAAACGTGAGCTCTTCACTAGTTCACATAATACAAGATAAATTACGTAATGAACGTAATATGTGACATACAAAGTTTGTTTTCAGGATTTCGTTCTAAACCCGGCATAACAAAAGAAATGGCTTATTTCATTGTTGAAAAAAAAAGGAATAGAAAACGCAGTTCACGTCCTTTTAAATTCAGAGAATAGTATTTACATGTTATTGTTGGCTTTGGTTTCTTAACTGTTTGTTAAAACTGTTCAATTAGTTCAAGAGAATTAAATAGGTTGCTGTGGTTACACCGTGTATCAACAGAAAATGATTAGAGTTATACTGAAAGAAAAAAAACCTGAATAATACATATTGAATTAAATAAACTATCATTTTAAAAACCAATGTATCGATTTCGCATAAAGTTTTCTTAAGTGGTAAAATTTCTTATTTGAATGTTCAGAAGCCACTGAATAAGAAGAGTCCCCCTGAAAGTGATTCTGACATCGAATCCACAAACATGTTGTTTGTAGTATGGGATCCGGCGTGGCCAGTTGGTTAAGGCGCTTGACTCGTAATCTGAGGGTCGGGAGTTCAAATCCCCGTCACACCAAACATGTTCGCCCTTTTCAGCCGTGGGGGCGTTATAATGTGACAGCCGATTCGTTGGTAAAAGAGTAGCTAAAGAGGCGGCGGTGGGTGGTGATGACTAGCTGCCTTTCCTCTAATATTACATTGCTAAATTAGAAATAGCTGCGCGAAATTCCATAAATAAACAAACAGATTGACAGTATTTGAACTAATGTAATACGTACGCCACCTATATTTTCTAACACTTGCAGAACATTCATTCTTATTACTGTACTGTAGATGGAGTAATAAAAGAAAGCCGAACGATCGAGTGTTGTGATAGGAAACATGAAGAAAACTATTGAACGCAGCTGTTGCAAGGAAATGTACAACTTCTCCAAGGTATTAGCCTGGAATAACATTGTTCAAGAACTAGAGAACCAATCATGTACTCAAAACCAAGCGGAAGTCATTCTAGAAGGTTTGCTATAAGCACTAAGGAAATAGCATTGTAAAAGTGTCGCTTTTAAAAATTCAACTAAAATACGATATCCTGATGAGATTGAGCAATTAGTTCTCACTTTTCACTCTGATTCCACAGAAAATCTGAAGATAGCTGAGTAATCTTGCTCTTCACTCTGATACAGCTTTCTGAAACTCCTCGTGAAACTTTGCTTGTTGAAATGCACGCGTCACGTGCACCGATGGTTAAAAGTATGAATTGGTATGTTTGGCGAAATGCACGCGCCGCACGCACTGGTGGTTAAAAAGTCTGACTTCGAAGTATCAACACTAAATATTTCACGAACGTTGTCATGAGAAAAGAGTTGTTTTTTTTCAGTTTACCCGATATATTTATCATAATTACTGCTCACTAAATGTAGGTAGGTTAATGTTGTAGCATAATTTTAATAACATACAACAGGTTCTGTTCTAGTATTATTAGGTCAAGCTAACATTTAACAAAGCGCTAAACATGCTCGCCCTCCCAGCCGTGGGGGTGTATAATGTTACGGTCAATCCCACTATTCGTTGGTAAAAGAGTAGCCCAAGAGTTGGCGGTGGGTGGTGATGACTAGCTGCCTTCCCTCTAGTCTTACACTGCTAAATTAGGGACGGCTAGCACAGATAGCCCTCGAGTAGCTTTGTGCGAAATTCCAAACAAACCAATCTAGTATTATTTAATAGAACGATACCGAACTTGTTTAAAGTCACTCATTTCATGAAGCTACCTCCCTGTATTTTTTCTTTGCCACTTTTATTGTAGTCTCACGAGGTTTCTATAGATTAGTTCTATCCTCTTTTAAAACATTATTTTTCCAACTAGTACTATAAATTTTCGTTAAGAGTACCACGGTGGCTTTTGGTTGGACATTTCGTAAGTTTTATATCACTTTTTCTTTGCTTTTCCTGTCAATACCTCTTATTCAGCAGGGTAACGTGTTTTTAAACTAAAGCAAGGTCTATTTCAACGCCGTCCACTGGGTAATGTTTGTTGAGTTAGGTTGCTGTGATACTGGTACGTCACCACAGCATTTTCAACTCTGAAAATACCTCCAAGTCTTTGAGCAGAAAAAAACAACAACAACAAAAAACCTCACGCTATAGACTCATCACCATGGTTACGCCTATACTCCAAACTTTCTCGTATAGAGTTTTTGATAATCTCTGTCTTTCTTTTGCAGTCCTTAGTACGTTTTCCCATTTTGACAACCCTTTGCAACATTAAAACACTTACCAAAATTTATGCGTTAGATATTAGGTTTTACTGTAAGTCTCATAAATACTTAAATACCACTTTCTCACAGCTGTTCAAAACAATGTTTATAAATCCCAACATATCCTATTTATCTACGTTTATTCACTAAGGAAATGATCTTAACTGATCTTATGACGAGAAATTCTGCTGATGACTCTACATTCCTTGCATTAGGATATCAGCATTCCGAAGTAACAGAACATTCTAATGTCATATGAACTTGAAATAATAGGTTTGGATCAGAGATTTTCTTTTTTCGGCATGTAAAGCAACGCGTGTTTTTCGTTTCTCACAAGTATTTTTACAGAACCAAAACTGTTATTGCTTTAAAATAGGCCAGACAAACAAGTGTGTCATTATGAAAAAACCACAAATTAGTCGATCCGTCTAATCAATAAATATTTAAAAGTACATAATACTGGGTGTGTAGTTATGTACATTTGATACATACTTAAAGGCACACAACAATTTATGTGTAGTTTGTTTGTTTGTTTTGAACTTCGCGCAAAACTACACGAGGGTTATCTGTGCTAGCCATCCCTAATTTTGCAGTGTAAGACAAGAGGGAAGGCAACTAGTCATCACCACCAACCACCAACTCTTGAGATACTCTTTTATCAACGAATAGTGGGATTGACCGTAACATTATAACGCCCCAACAACTGAAAGGGCAAGAATGTTTGGTGTGACGGGGATTTGAACCCGCGACCTTCGGATTACGAGTCGAGTTCCTTAACCGCCTGGTTATAATGTGACGGTCAGTCCCAATATTTGTTCGTAAAAAAATAGCCCAAGAGTTTCCGGTGGATGGTATGACTAGTTGCCTTCCCTCTAGCTTACACTCCTAAATTAAGGATGGCTAGCGCAGATAACCCTCGTGTAGCTTTGCGCGAAATTCAAAAGAAACCAAAACCAAATCCGTGAAATTTAAAAATCGACAAAAAACAATCGTTAAACAGAAGGAAGGAAGACGATACTACTAAGAGTCAGAGTGATACAATGACTCATCCAATGATTAATTATAATTTTTGCTCTACCTTTAACTGTTGACAAAGAGATTTGGAACTAATAATAATTTATCAGTCGGAATATCAGATATTGTGACAATAAAAATAAAATATTTAATTTTTCTTTGTAGTTCGTATTAATTTTTCTTTGTAGTTCGTATTGGACTTTCATAATCGAAAAACGTTAATTTCCATATAACAATGGTTCATTAACTTTCTTTCTTACTCTTTTCTTTTAATAAATGAAAAGATTTGAAAGTCAACTCTACAAGACCAAACACTTACAGATGTGATGGATCACTACGGTTATCAAAACTATAAAAATAAAGACACGATAAATTAGAATATTTGATATTCATTTCAACTACATTATCTTTTACTCAAGTCTCTGAAACTGGTTCTCTGAATTATAGCATTCAGTAGCTATAAATAAAAGACAATAGTATAAAGCGGTAAGATAAGCCCCTCAGTGGCTCAGCGGTATGTCTAGGGACTTACAGCGGTAAAAACCGGGCTTCGATACCCGTGGTTGGTAGAGAACAGATAGGTCATTGTGTGTAATTAAAAACCTCTACCGGCAAGATAAAAAATATACTGAATGTGATTAAGTGATAGTGGTTTCAGATTAATTAAATTTGACTACAGTAACTCAGTTTGCTGATTTTAAGTGTTTTTTACACTATATAATATACACGAATTCTGAAATATTTGCAGAACTACTTGTGGGTAAATGTTAACTCTGTTGCTATAAATTATCATGTCCAACATCACTGCTATATTGACTATCTAAACGCCTAACACAAATACAGAACCTTTATCACTGCGCGACTAGATGTTTCATGTAAAGATTAAGTCGTAGAAATTAATCTATACAATATTTTGAAACCTGGCGTCATGATCTGAAGTGATGGAAAATTAATCTCTGTAGGGCGAAAAAAGGAATGTTTTGGCATGCTCTCATTATGGAACGAAATGGTTGCGCCAGTTAATGTTTAATTATTATTAAAGTTTAAAAGGTTTTTAATTAACAATAAATAGTCGAATAAAGTGTTTCTTAGAAATTATCTCTAAAACACTGTTCAAAAGGTTTTTTTTTTCTTTTGGTAGGAATTATACTCAAAGCTACATAACGGGCTGTCTGTGCTCTGCTCTTAATATTCACTGTAAAACGTAAGATACTTAACGTGCTTCTAAACTTAATACGTCATTTACAAATGATTCACTAAAGTTAAAGCAACGGTTAACTGTTTATATATGTAAAAGTAACTTAGGGCGGACTTTGCTGATCCTTCATAGAGATATTTCTATAGTACAGATCTAGACTTTAAGATTCTCGTGCCTAAGTAATCAGCGCTTCTTCTGAAGATTATGTAATCACACTTTTTAAAGAACATTTTGTGTTTCTATGGGTCTTTACTAGGAACTTACGTTGTACTTTAGACAACATTTTTGATGTGTAGAAATGTTCATTAGTCCCTGTCGTAATTAATGTAAGCTTCTAGGAAATCCTTGAATTTTCTACAGACTAACCATAAAAGCAACATTAAGAGTAAGGATCAATCCCGATGGTGTCAGATTAATTTCTATAGAAAACGTATAACAGTTAATGAATGACGTTTCACAATTAACATTTGTTATTCAGTTAATATCTAGACTTTCAGCAAAATATCAGTGATATAGTTTTGGTTATTTTTAATCATATTAAAGCAAGGAATTGGAGACACATATTGCTAAGTCGGCGGTAAATTTGCAATATTTCCGACGGGCAAAGTGCAGATTACCCGTTGTGTATCTGTGATTAAAAAGAAATACCAAACATTTATTTTTTTAATTGAAGTTAAAGAGGGTGTAAATATTTTTATACTTTAGTTTAACGTAGTTTTACTCATTGAAGCCATCAAGTTATTGCGGATTGCAAACCGATCATCAATTGATGACTTTCTAAGCTATTTGCAAACTTCTACAGTCCATCTTCACCTTCACCAGCCCTGTTTCGTTTTCTTGTCTCCCTTCTTCGGGTTTTCTTTTTTTCGGTGATATTCTATGTTTCTAAACCTTTTTCTCCTATTAGGATATTAACGTTTCTGCTGAGTTCATTTAGAGAGTCTCAGAACTGACAACTGTGTGCTGAAGTAACGCACTATATACGAGTTGAATATAACCTTATATTGATCAAGAGGTTATAGTGGACTTCGGACGACAAGAAACGACTTAATTGTATAAATACATATGACATAAATATTAATAATGACAAGTAATATTTAAAGTTACGAATCATTGAATCATTAGTTGGACATCTTTGTTTCTGCTTTCTTATTTCTTTCCATGATTAAATCTTAGTTTTAACTGCCTCTCTATTCACACCCAAATGTGATTACCTTTACTGTCAGTCGTACGTCTTTAAAATTTAGCTAATTTGAATCTATCTTCAAATCTCATACAGAAATATATGTTCCTTTTTTTTAGTTCATTTTATCGGAAGACTGTCAAACGTTAAAAATCCTCCAAGAAACATAAATTATTATTCAATAAACATTACTATTTATTCAATATGCTTCTTTGTTTTGAATTTCGCGCAAAGCTACTCGAGGGCTATCTGCACTAGCCGTCCCTAATTTAGCAGTGTAACACTAGAGAGAAGGCAGCTAGTCATGACCACCCACCGCCAACTCTTGGGCTACTCTATTACCAACGAATAGTGAGGTTGACCATCAAATTATAACGCCCCCACTAAACATTGTGTATAAGTTCTCCTGTGTGAATATAATTATTTCACAATATATGGCTTGTTGATTAATTTTTGACCTCCACGTAATTACCTGTACCTTTCCCGGAGACATATTGCTGACTGTCATGTTAGATAAATGAGCATTTCTCTAGAGAACAGCATTTATTTTCACTTCACGTCGTCCTGTTCTCTTTAGACCCCACCTTACTTGATAAAGCAGAGATAACATAATTATTTCTTCTTTGAACTGTTATAATAACCATTATTGCTTTGAAAATAATTTCAATCATAACGAAAGAGATAGAATCTAATTCTTGCTAAATACTTTTCGCAATTTCAAGTTCAGTTCCATACGAATGTTGAACATATCAAAAACCATATAAGTAGGATTTCAACATTTCTAAAAGTGCTTTGTCAACGCAGATAACACTGATGATTTTATGTAATATAAGTTAAGGACAAAATAATTAACATATTATTAATGTAGAATGAAATAAAAACGAAGTGTTACAGCTTTAAACCAAGGAAGAAACTCAACTGTTTCCGAAGAATAAGCAGATAATAAGTGGGAGTTACGTATAAGGTAGGAAAACTCTCAGTTTCAAGCAAAATATTATCAACACATAAACAAATAAACATTTAGTTATCGTTCCTAGTCACGTAAGTATGATTTTCTAAAGAGAAGTTGTGCCACCTAGTCAAAAGTTGGATTTTTCATCCCCTCACTTTTGCTTAGTGAGTAACTTATACCTGTAACATAATTAAAACAATCACGTGGTGGAACATATGATTAAAAGGCTAGTTTTAAGGAACTTCATTATGTTTCATTACACTTCTCACTTGAGATAGCATTTGGCGAATACTCTCCTAATTTGAGGTAGTTTTAGTTTTTATTGGATTTTATTAGTTTTAACAGCCCGAAGAACTGTAGCATTTGGCGACTAGTTTTTGAAGTTCTTTTAATATAGCAGTGTTTGATATGTTGAATAGTTTTTTAATTCTCACAATAGATGGGCGTTGTTATGCTGGACACTTTTTGAAGTTCTTTTAATAGATGAGCTTTTTTTTATTGAACAGTTTCTGAAATTTTTTCAATAGATGAGTTTTTTATATGTTTGACACTTTCAAATTTCTCTCAATAGGGGAGTGTTTTCTATGTTGGACACTTTCAAATTTCTTTCTATAAATGGGTGTTTTCTAAGTTAGACAGTTTATGAAGTTCTCTCAATAGATTAATCTCTTGCATGTTGGATATTTTTTAAAGTTCTCTCAGTAAATGAGAGTTTTCCACATTGACCAATGTTTTTGTCCCTCGCTGGTTCAACAACAAGTTACGACGCTATATCAGAGGTTCAATTCCGCTTGGTGGAATCAGCAGATAGTCTGATGTGCGTTTGTTATAAAAACACACATAACAATCTTTTTATTTCATTTACCATTTCTATTTCGAATCTCTGGCAAATAAAATTTTTATATGTGTTTTCACGTCGAGATTGACCTTGTTATTTTATTAAGATGGACTTTTTAATGTTGTGTTTATAAAAAAATGTCAGATTGGATACAATGTATTTTATTTTTCCATTATTTTCCAAGTATGCCTCTTGATAGAATGTACTAGATTAATTGTAGTGTATTTTTATTAGATTTTACGTGCTTGTCTCTTGAGTATGTTCTTTAGTGCATTTAATTAAGCACAAAACTACACAACGGGCTATCTGTGGTCTGCCCTTCACGGGTATCGAAACCCTGTTGCAAGTGGTTATACGTCCGCAGACATACCGCTCTGCCATTGGGGAACATCTCATGAGTTACTGAAAAGGAAATCTTTAATAAGAGAAATAATACACTTTCCAACCGCCCCCTTATGACGCCGTCATAAGAGTTTTAATATGTTATACAAAATGTATAAAAAATCCATAACTAGATAAAACCACATTAAACAGTACGACAATATTCCATTTTATCTTTAGTTTTCCAACTCTATGTTACCAAAGTGCCTGAATCGAATGATGAATGGATGAAAATTGTACTTTCTTTCTAATTTTTCAGAATCTTTTTCTGAATTAGTATATTTCGCACAATAAATGCACCATGATACTGTCGAGTTCGTCGTAAAAACTCGAAACTTACAACATACAAACTAAAATACCAAATTATCCCCTTCAACAAAACTGAGATGCAAATTATTTTCAAAACATGAAACTCTTCTTACTAGCTTAGGTTAGATTTATGTGAACACTAAACAACAGGCGTTTTGTCAGAGACGTTCATTTCTAAAGAATGTAAAAAATTATGACATCCGGAAGATAAACAAGTGAGAGGAAAATCGTGTTTTCTCACTATTAGAGTGCTTTTTGGTTTGGTAATGAAAATAAAAACGTTTCTGTATTTTACAAAGATGAAGAAACGGTATTATTCGAGTGTTAAAAAGAAGTGTCTCGAAGGACACTCAGATCTTGGAGTCCGTTAATTCAAGTTTTGTGTAAATCTACCGAAGAGGTTAAGGTTATTTGGACTTGTCGTTCACGAGTCACACTACAACTGAGATATATTAGTTTTTTTTACACATTGGTTAAAGGTAAAGATCTTTCGAAACGTTTCCGACTTTGTACTAATTCTCAAGATGCTATCCAGAAAGAAAAGCTTCAAGCCTCTATGTTGTGTCCTGGATAAAGTTGGTTTTATTTATTGCGCTTTTAAACGTTTGTTGCCAGAACGCTATAGAACACTGAAAGCTAAGGATGGTCACGAACATGTTAATCACAGAAGTTTCGTAACCACCTTCTCGGAAAGGAAATTTTCCTACACATAGTTACATGTTAAATCCTGAGAACATATAAAAAAATGGAAAACTATCTACCTATTTGCATACACATATATATATCCGTAAAAAAACATAATTCAGTTTTGTTCCTTTTAACAATCTGAACGTATCATATGCACATTAATACAGCTCTTTTGAGTAACCTTAATATATTACAAAAAAAATTAGAACCGCGAATATTATATAGAATTGATTTAATGCTGGTTAAAGTACTGAAATAAAACATTCATCCATGAGCCATACCCTAAAAAAACTTTATCATATGACCGGAATGAAACGTTCATTTAAATCTTCATAGAATTTAACATATCATTAGCAAGTGAATCGACTTGTTTTCTTAAAAGAGATTTAACAATAATTTATGTTTATTTTTACGTCAAAGTGAGGCTTAAAAACTTGTAAAGTTATGTATACGTTTTCTAGAACCATAATCAGAACTAAAACAAACGCAATTAGAGATTCGAGTTTTGTTTAATATTATAATAAAATAAATTTTTGAATTTTAAACAAGTGAAATGAAAATGACACTGAAAGGTAAGTGGCTTTCATTATGTTTGTTTTACTTTTATGTTCTCATAATCTGCAGAAAATACTTTCTAAGAATTTCAAATGACCCTAATAAATACGAAGGTTTTTGAGCCTCTTTATGAAAGATACGAGAGAAGACATGAGGACCAATTAAATTAATCAATTTGCTTTAAAAACGCTTTTCGTAGTTTCAAAAGTGGGGATCTATTTTAAACTATGAAACAATTGCAGCTTAAATTACCACTTGGAGTCATTGTTAATAATGTATAATAGAACATTTGCAAGCCTATGTTCTTTACGACTGTTTGTGATGGGTAATACGAGGTCTGTTCAAAAAATACGCGAACTGACGTCATAAAACAAAATGTACTTTATTTAGAAGTTACAGGTATGGGACCCCTTCAAAGTACTCTCCTCCCTAACGCACACACTTATCCCAACGGTGTTTCCACTTGTTGAAACAGTCCTGGTACGCTTCTTTTGTAATGTCCTCCAGCTCCTTCGTCGCATTTGCCTTAATCTCGGGAATCGTCTCAAATCTTCTTCCTTTCAAGGGTCTTTTGAGTTTTTGGAAACAAGAAAAAATCGCAAGGAGCAAGGTCAGGTGAGTAGGGGGGTAGGGAAGAACAGTGATCGAGTGTTTGGCCAAAAACTCACGAGTTCTGAGGGCTGAATTTCGCAGCAACGCAGTGCATCTTCACGTTTTCGGTCAAAATCTCGTAACAAGATCCAACTGATATCCCACACTCTTCAGCAAGCTCCCTGACAGTCAGACGTCGATTTGCCCGCACCAGGGTGTTGATTTTGTCGACGTGTGGGTCGTCAGTTGACGTGAAAGGACGTCCAGGACGCTCATCATCTTCAATGGACTGTCGACCATCCTTTAAACGTTCATGTTACTTGAAACATGCCGTACGCTTCATAGCAACATCACCGTAAGCCGTGTTAAGCATAGCAAAAGTTTCAGTCACAGATTTTCCAAGTTTAATACAAAATTTCACAGCAAGTCGTTGCTCCTTCAGGTCATTCATTCTGAAATCCGCCAAACGAAAAAAATCGCACTTCACTTAAAACCGCGTAGCTAATACACAAATGAAGATATCTGCAATCGGAAAATGGCGTCGTAATCAGCTGATCTGTGCAAACCTAGCGACACCAAGCGGATTTCCCTGGAACCAACTGGAGCCGCGCAATTCAAACAGTCCGCGTATTTTTTGAACAGCCTTCGTACATTTACTGTTTTGTTTTCAAAGTTCAGAAAAATAGAAACATAGAAAAGTCTATTTACATAAACTATTTGAAAAGTACTAACCCTACTAACATGTATACAACGTTATTCGTGAAACTGCTATTTTCTCAGTAGTTCATCGGTAAGACTGCAGACGTACGACGCTAATATTTGGGTTTCGCTTTGGGCAGAGTACATACAGCCCACTTTGTTTAACAACAACCAAACAAACAACTATTGAAGATCAGTTGACTTAGGTGTTATCTCCTACTATTTTGTGAAATAACCACCCACTGGCACAGCAGCATGTTGGTGAGCTTACAACGCTAGAATCCGTAATGGGCAGAGCGCTGATGACCTATTGTGCTTAATTACAAATAGTTTGTAAAATAAAAACAATATTAATATTCCGTGATGTCGAGAAAACCCACTTGCAGAGAAATATATATGTAAAAAACGGCTCGTTTGGGTTGAGAAAATATTTTACGTAGAGGAGCGAACAACGTTTCGACCTTCTTCGGTGAACCTGACAATGACCCAATGACGGTGAACCTGACGATGTTCACTCCTCTACGTAAAATATTTTCTCAACCCAAACGAGCCGTTTTTACATAAATATTAATATTCCGTCATTGAATTTCGATACAATGTCTTAGTAAGATAAAAAACCTCAGCATTGGATATCAAAATAACATTAAATTCGTACACAGTTTCTAAATATTTCCTCATTATTACATTGAACTGAAATATATATTTATGAATATATGTAAACGTATATTGTTAAACGTGTATTGCGCAAGTCCTTCCTGTAGTCTAAATTTATAGAAGATTCTTGAGAGTAAGGATTAACAACATACCTTTCACGAAAGCACTGGTCTATCTTCGAATATTGTTGAACTTTCGAAAACCTTACCCAATGAGTATAAAAGCTAGCCATTGCAAGACACCTAGAGATGGTTTAATATTGCTAGTTTGTTACAGTCAGTATATTATAAGCCTCGGAAATTATAATTATGATAAACGCTTATTAATCGGAAAACTACAGATATTTGACCAGGAACGTTTACAGATTTCGAACATCACGAACCATTTAACTTCAGAGAATTAACTTTAGACGTTAGCATTTCTACAAAAGCATTAAGTATCTTCCTCTGTGAAACGTAAACTTGTAAGCCGTGTTAGGCCAAACAAGAATAGAACTAACTGGCATTTCTTTCAAGTGAAGTGCACCTGTATATCAACATAAAATTAATCTGTTCGTCATGAACTTGGATCATCGATAAAATATTCAGTTCCAGATCAGATAGAAGACTGAATATTGTTTGTGAGTTTGTAAAAGTTTTGTAAATATATAATTATTTGTAATAACCGTTAGGATAAATTGTATTGTTGTTTGTATATTAAAATATAGTTGTGTTAAGAAAGAAAATTGTGTATATTAATCTTGTTGGCAAATATCGCAACTTGAATACATATTGATATTTAATTAATTTCTAAATTAAAATTAAAATTTCCAGCTGTTTGAAGTTGTAATACGTAACGTCATAGTAAATCGGAGACTTGTCCGAGATAAAATTATGACATGTAACAACTGTGAATATTTGTTTTGAATTTTGCACAAAGCTACACGAGAGCTATCTGCGCTAGCCGTCTCTAATTTTGCAGTGTAAGACTAAAGGGAAGTCAGCTAACTAGTCCTCACCACCCATCGCCAACTTTTGGGCTACTCTTTTACTGACGAATAGTAGAATTGACCGTAAAATTATAACGCCACCACGGCTGAAAGGGCAAGCATGTTTGGTGTGATGGGGATTTGAACCCGTAACTCTCAAATTACAAGTCGAAAGCCTTAACTACCTGGCCGACTGTGAACATGAGATATCCCTCATTTGTATCTTGACAATTTATCAACTAGCACTATAGCCCAATGCTCGGTGACAACATTATGAGCGACGCCACCTCTGGAATAAGTGTTTGTGTTTTCTTATAACAAAGCCACATCAGGCTATTTGCTGTGTCGACCGAAGGGAATCGAACCCTTGATTTTAGCGTTGTAAATCTGTAGACTTACCGCTGTACCAGAGGGGGAGCCCTGGAATAATAAACTCCATTGTCAACCTTCCTAGAACTTTGTCTTCTTGTCTTGAGATACGAAACTAACTACACTGTGGATATGTGGGAAACGCTTTGCTGGAATACTAATATCCAGTAATTTGCTTCCGCCATATTGTTGCTGTTTTTTTATCTTGAAATACGAAGAGAGTGACACTTTTGATACACGGGAAACACTTCCTGAGAACCATAAGATCCAATACTACATTCGGCACTAGGCTGTCTTTTTCATGTTTTAAATCTAGGAATATAGATTTATAAAATACAGATTTCTGGTGATCTCAGCTCTCATAGAACTAAGACAACATTTGGATCTAAGTGCAAAACACCTTCTATGGGTCCAGGCCCTGAAAAGTCAAGCTACCAGGTACCGATGTCTTGGTTGTGTAACAGTTTGACAGGGAAGTGTCACAAAGAACGGCTAATTACAACTAGGTGGTGAAGTCATTAATAATAAAAACATTATTACACAAAATAAGTAAAAGAAAAGTAGAATACGTTGTTCAATGCACTAATATTTTGTGCATGAGCCATTTGTTTTAAATAAAGCCTCGCGCCTTGCTTTCTCTTTGTCTTGTACTTTTTCAATCCACAGCTGTAAAATGTTGTTCGATATTAGTTTTCCGACCTACTCAATTTTTACATAAGCTATTTTATATGTTAAGACTTTGAGCCGGTTGAGTGATAGTTATGGATGTCATATCTGCTTTTTTACTTTAGAGATGTCATTTGTCCCCAATTGCTGTATAGAACAAGATGAATTGTGCTTCTTAGAGAATGACATAATCGATAATAAGTGATTTTCCTTGACAGTCAAGCCAGGAATAGTTTGTAGATAACTGCCACAACTGACTAAGATGACTCCTCAAACGTGTACTTATCAACTGTAGATGACGCATGCCCACTGTGGTACCATCTTTCCCTCTGCTATTGAATGACTTACTTTGGTCGTTCTTGAACAATTTGAACTTTATCTCCAAAGTGTGCACGAATCCAGCTTTGCTTGTTGCAGCCTTTTGATTTGATCACCGTTTTCTCAGCAGTAATGTTTAGAATAATTATACATCCAATGAGACCTCTTGTGATATTGTGCATCTTATCCTACTTAAGGTGCTATTGACTATTTGCTCACAGAGATACCATATAGTCTGTACCAAATCTTAAGATGCTTAAAATATCTTCACCATTTCAGTGTAATCTTGGTTTTGTATATTAGCCAATGTTAGTTTCACATACTCACTTGAACATCTTACATGTGGTTCTTACTGAAATATAAAGTCATGCTGAAAATCGTCGTATTAAATGTGGTTGATCAGCCAGAACTTTGATTTCTTGGTTGGATGACAGTAAGTCACATTGTAAGTTATATCAACACGTGACTATAACTGGTACAGTTAATTTAATACGATATGAGTGGCATTTCCGTGTGGCATTGCCGTTTATAAAGAGTTGAGTACGTTATATTAAAACGAATTTAAATCAGCAAGTCACGTAACAACCACAACCGACATAAAATCGTGGAGGAATTTCAAGTATCAGAACTAAATTTTGAAAATCGATTGGCGATCGTAGGCGGTGTGATGACATCGTAATTAATCACTTTTGGACAAAGTATGTAACAGCTACATCCGAAACAAAATACTTATATCGGGGATATAGGATTTTCAATGGCATTGAAAAACAAAGAGATATGGATCTATTTGGTATATATGATTCATCCAGAAAAAGACCTACAACAAGTCATAACTCAACTGTATTAGAGGGAGTGTATTTATAAACGTATAGGCTAATAGCAGAAGTTGTCACTTTCCCCAGGCACCAACATGTAGCATAATAATAAAAGATCAACACCTGTAAAAGCGACACGTGTTAAAAAGTTGCTTATACATTATATTCGTTCAATTGTGACATACCTCAAGCAGTTGGAAAATGATATAGTTATTTATGTTATTACACACGAAGAAATACCGGTAAAGTTGCCGGACGCAGAACCTTTGGATTTCTATGTGATCTGACTGTTCAAAAGGGAGTGAAGAAAAATCGTCCTTTTACACAAGGTGGATTATGGAAAACCTCCAGGGAGAAAATACAGACATACGACGGAACGTATTTGCACTGAAATAATATTCCGGAGTTATTGCTAGGACGCACAGGTGTCTGATGGAGAACACCGAGAATAAAGATATGGTGGAGATTAAAAACCAGTTCTTCACGGTTTTAGTAATTATTTAACACTTTGCCTGAGTGTGGTAATAACAGAAATCGAATGAATATTAATGAATATAAGTTAGTCATTAATATTTATGTGTAGGGAAAATGGTGATTACATTACAGTATTTTCACGTTTTCCAATAGTGTTAGAAGAAGCAAAATATAATTGGTGTTGAAAACATTTCTTTTCCCTTCGACTTGTCCTAAGTTGGGACAGCGGTAAGTCTACGGATTTACAACGATAAAACCAGGGGTTCGATTCTCTTTGGTGGACACAGCAGATAGCTCCATGTGGCTTTCCTATAAACATACACCCCCTTCAACTTAAATATCAACCTTATTTAAAGAAAATGATTTCTTGCGAATTGACTACAATAAAACTTACTGTAATACCAGACTAATAATATGAGAGTTCGAAGTAAGAAGTAGATTATTTATAACAAACTAATAAAGCAAAAATGTGAATTCTGATGAAAATTTAGCACACAGAAAAGGTGCAATGGATTTAAAAAAAATACTCTGAACTACAGTGCTTTCGAATATTCCATTATTCTTATTATTTAATTAACATAAAGTTTTTGTTTGTTTTTAAATTTCACGCAAAGCTACACGAGGACTATATGCACTAGCTGTCCCTAATTTAACAGTGTAAGACTAGAGGGAAGGCAACTAGTTATCACTACCCACCGCCAACTCTTTGGCTACTCTTTTACTAACGAGTAATGGGATTGACCATCACTTATAACGCCCCACGGTTGAACGGGCGAGCATGTTTGTTGTGAAGGGGATTCGAATCCGCCACTTTCAGATTACGAGTTGAACGCCTTAACCCACATGGCCATGCCGGGTTGCTAAAGTAATAATAACCCAGATTTGTTTTATCACAAGCAGCGCTTGTTTTGCATGACCATGTGGACACTTTGACTCTGTGTGTGAATGACTTATTTTTTATTACATTCAGAACTTTCTTCTCACATAGCGAGAATTACATGATCTACACTTTTACATGATCCTCACGTTTACATAATCTACACGTTTACAGGCAGCTAAATTAAGGTGTAGTTATGGTTACAATAAACTAATTAGTAATAAAACTTTGTGTATTTAAGTCTTAATGAGCACACAATAGGTTCAGTATTCTCTGGAGCAGCACGTCTTTACTTGATGGTTACTGAAGTGGCGAAAAGTCCAACTCTAATTAACGATAAGGAACAGTCCTCGATAAATAGAGACTTATTTTCCTGTCACATGTTTGGTCGAATACTTAAGAACCCAACTGTTTGTGTAGACGGGACAAAAAAAGAACAAATATAATCTAAAGACGTTTTGTTTTGATCAATAATTAAAAACAAAACCAAAGTAAACAACATGAACAAGAGCGGCACGTAACACAACCACAACTAAACATACACTAACACAATAAATTATATTAACTTACTAAATGCGACTTTTTTATAAAAGAGAAAATTTATTACACTTGCACTGTCTTGAGCACATGCCTTTAATGTTGATGAATCTATTAAAAGTTATTTTTTGAAATTTGGATGCACCTTAGCAAGATATGTTCTCTACCTTTTGTTTACATTCTTTGTCATTAAAAGATGACGTATTCATTTGAAAAACAATAAACAAAAGTTTAATTAGGGTGTTATTCTAACATACATACCTAAATTTGTGATAAATGAAAGTTCATACTTCTCCTAAGTGTGATAAGGTGTGAATTTGTAAACAGAATGGAAAGTCACGCGAGTAGAACGTTTAAAACTCAATTTAAAATGAAAGTTCAAACTTCTGCAATGTGTGAAAAGGTGTGAATTTGTAAACAGAATGGAAAGTCACGCGAGTAGTACGTTTAAACCTTTATACCAAATGAAAGTTCGTACTTCTGCTATGTGAGATAACACGTGAATTTCTTAACATAATTGAAAGCCATTGATGAGTAGTGCGCTTAAATTAAAACCAAAATAACTCCTGACAGTCACTTAGATCAAAATTATGTTAGCATTACCATAAAATTTTATTAACACATGTTTTTAAAAGTGAATAACTTTTCAAAATGCATACACTTATAATTAATTTTACTTGTATGAAGTTTGGCTTTTTAAAAATATATCAGTTTAATATTTTATAACGATTCTGTTTTGGGTGCGGTGCCTTTTTTTTTCTGACGATTTGGATTCGCCTTTTTGAGTGTAGATTATATGTGATAGTTAGTGTAAGATCAGACTTTTTTTTAGAGCGTAGGAACTCACCACTTGAGATGTTAAAACACTCAAGAGTGAGAACTCGCGAATCAGACAGCGCTTTTATAGAACTTTTTTTTATAAATCTAAGCCTAAATTTGCCCTGTTTACACCTTTAAAAAATGAAACGTTATAAATGATAAAATCATGCGTTAGTTGGCAAATATGTTTTTGTAATTAATGGTTGTAAATATGGTAATTTTGAGATCAATACAAGGAACTTCTTACTTTACAAGCTACTGAAACATTTCGGTTTCAAGAAAATTCATGGGTTCATCAGAGTTAATGATCGTGATGAAGCCGAGAAAATCAATTTTTAAAATTGAATGTTCTTTTTATAACCCTGTATTTTTAAAACCCCAACATGAACACAATTCTGACATGACAAGAGTAAAGAAATTCCTAGTCCTTCTGAATATTCTTAAACACTTACTTTTATGTTACTTATTATTATAATCATAATAATGAGCCCCCTGCTCAATTCGCGCATATTTTACCAGTTTTATAAAACCAGAAATAAAGCGCAATTTATACAAAGTTCTATATTTTTCGTCTACATTTCATGGAAAAATAAAAACAAAACCGACATATCAAGTCTCTCCTAACCGGACAATTCCAAATTACGTGCTGAAAGCCACAATAGTTTATCATAGCCAGTGGAACTTTAGGTTGGATATAGACAGTTTACGTGGCAACTTTATTGTTTCTATGTTACGTGTTAATCCAGAATTATAAAATGTAGAAAATATAACGTCTATTTCACTAAAATGTGGGCAAGAATTCAAGAAAAGCTTTATTTACATACATTCCTTCAAATAATGTTTCAAATCGAACTGTCTAGAGCGAGACTCAATTCTCGTGAAACGTGTTTTTGCAACAATGTAAGTTTGCATTTTTTTTAAGTTTCAAATGTAATTTGTGCTACACTTTAGGATAATTTAAGAACGTAGTTTTTTAATACCATTTCGTACTGGAGTAATTCTTTAAAAATGTACATAACAAAGCTGTAAATTATTAAAATATATAACAATAATGTTGTGAGTTAAAAAACTCTTTGTATACCAAACATTACAGTGGAATTAGCTTGAATCAGTATATAGATATATTAAAAGTATTTTAATACAAACTTACCAGTTCATTTATTTACATCATTTGCATTTGCATCATTTATTAATAATAAACAACTCAATATTCAAACTTTGCTGAATCATACTGTGGAAGGCGAGTAACATCAAAACAATGGTTAAACTGGAGTCGTTATAAACGATTTGGTCTTCTATCGGTAGTGACCAAACCCACTCCAGTCACTATAAACAATTTGGTCTTCTATCAGTGGTGACCAAAACCCACTCCAGTCACTATAAACAATTTGGTCTTCTATCGGTAGTGACCAAAACCCACTCCAGTCACTATAAACAATTTGGTCTTCTATCAGTGGTGACCCAAACCCAATCCATTCACTATAAACGATTTGCTCTTCTATCAGTAGTGACAAAAACCCACTCCAGTCACTATAAACAATTTGGTCTTCTATCAGTGGTGACCCAAACCCAATCCATTCACTATAAACGATTTGCTCTTCTATCGGTAGTGACCAAAACCCACTCCAGTCACTATAAACAATTTGGTCTTCTATCAGTGGTGACCCAAACCCAATCCATTCACTATAAACGATTTGCTCTTCTATCAGTAGTGACCAAAACCCACTCCAGTCACTATAAACAATTTGGTCTTCTATCAGTGGTGACCCAAACCCAATCCATTCACTATAAACGATTTGGTCTTCTATCAGTAGTGACCCAAACCCAATCCATTCACTATAAACGATTTGCTCCTCAATCAATAGTAACCGAAACCCACTCCAGTCACTATGAACAATTTGGTCTTCTATCAGTAGTGACCAAAACCCAATTCATTCACTATAAACGATTTGCTCTTTTATCAGTAGTGACCAAAACCCACTCCAGTCACTATAAACAATTTGGTCTTCTATCAGTGGTGACCCAAACCCAATCTATTCACTATAAACGATTTGGTCTTCTATCAGTAGTGACCAAAACCCACTCCAGTCACTATAAACAATTTGGTCTTCTATCAGTAGTGACCCAAATCTTCTCCAGTCGCTATAAACGATTTGGTCTTCTGTCAATAGTAACCCAAACTCAGTGCAGTCGCTATGAACGATTTGGTCTTCTATCAGTTTTGTTTAATATTGTTGATGTACTCGGTTTATTTTCAGAATGTTTGTTTTTTGTTTTGTTTTCTTACACTGAATAAAAACATGAATACGATTTCAACTTTTTTTCTGCTTCCAGTTTAATGTAAGCTTATTCTCCAGTTTATCATACTGGTTTCGACCACATTATTAATCACTAATATCTAGTGCACTAGTTGATAGAACATAAATTTCGTTACCTGTTTTTTGAATAACACAATAATTGGTTATGTTTTGGATTAACAGATTTGCATTTCTGACACGTTTTTTGTATTCAAAAGATATACAGAAACATATGTTAAGAAAACATTTCTATTATCTGTAATTACCTTTTTTATTTAAATTTTCACAAACATTTCGCCAAAGCTCAAAACACATTTAAATTTACTGGTTGGGTGGTTGCTTCATCTTCAACATTCTCCAACCAAAGCTGTGACTTGAATAATTGTATTTCCCTCTCGACTGATACAGCGCAGATAGCCTTCGTGGAGCTTTTACGCAACACCAGAAAAAGCAAAACAAACAAACTCAACTGACACGAAGATACGGGAAAGTGAGGTTTCGTATTATCTATTTTTCACCTGCTCATTTCTCAGCATCAGTAAAGAAGCTAGCGCCATCTGTAAAGTATTTTTATATAGTTGTACTGTAGTAAGTTAATTGGAATGGATCACAGACTGTCAAAAGCTCGCGCGCATATGAACCACGACGTCTATGAGCCACTTTCAGTTTGTCGCTTCTTCTCCTGAAGACAGTACGGTTGATGACAGGTTAAACGCGCTGGATAACTAACTTAACATGTGAGTCGTTCTTTTGGTTTGTATTTCAATATAGCTTTCAATAAATTCAATTCAGCAGGTAATACTATCTGTACAGAAAACGTCCAAGGTTTTTACAGCGAACAACTATGAAATTCAGAACGGTTAGGAGAAACTTCTGGTGGCTACATTTCTGGCTGACTCTGGCAATGATGGAAAGTAAGTTTTAATATCATTTTAATAGTTGTATAAAGGCTTCAAAAATATTGTGCTTGTATTAAATTTAAGGCCTCAGACCAATGGTTTTTATTTGCTATGACAGCGATGTCCCCGCTAGTACAACGGTAAGTCTCCGGATTTACAACGCTAAATCAGGGTTTCGATTCCCCTTGGTGGGCTCAGCAGATAGTCTTATGTGGCTTTGCTTATAAGAAAAAAAACACACACACGACAGCAACTGAAATCATTGATAAATTATTTTCAAAGTACTGTATAATACGGCCCTGCATGGCCAGGTGGGTTAAGACGTTCGACTTGTAATCTAAGAGTCGCGGGTTCGAATCCCCCGTCGCACCAAACATGCTCGCCTTTTCAGCCGTGGGGCATTTTAATGTGACTATCAATCCCACTATTTGTTGGTAAAAGAGTAGCCCAAGAGTTGGCGATGGGTGGTCATGAGTAGCTATTTTCCCACTAGTCTAACACTGCTGAATTAAGGACGGCTAGCACAGATAGCCCTCATGTAGCTTTGCGCGAAATTAAGCACAAGAGTAACTCTAAAATATGACGAACATTGTTGTCACTTTCATATTCAGTAACTTAAGCTTATTTATAAACATAGAACCTATTCTCGATCCTGACAACTATTCTTAAAATTTTCAACATTTTCTTATAATAATAATAAAAGTAGTTTACTAATCCCAGGTCTCAGACTGAGAATGAATAATATCTTTTTTTAACTGAAGTTAAAGCGATCTTGCTCGTCACAAGCTGAGGCCTGAGAATCAATGTTATTGGAAGAGGGGGTAAATTACTTTTGTTGTTCTCAAAGAGCTTGTCGGGACTTTAACACTAATAACTTAACAATATCATGTAATGTTTTAATTTATTTAGTCGATAAGCTATAGGCAAGAAGGATAAGTGATTACAATATAAAAATGTTTACCTATATATTAAAACAAACATAGAACAATTATGAAGAAACATAATTACACATTTTTACTTTAAATAGCTTTGTACTTGAGGTAGACCAATCATCAAAATTCAATCTATTTAAAATCACTGGAGGCAAATGTTTAGATGTTTTATGTTCTAGTGGAGTTTCTAGCTTTTATTGTGAATAATTTGAGAAGAGATTGCGGTTTCTGTTTGTTTGTGTGTTTGGAATACGCACAAAGTTGCAGGATGACTATCTTTGCCAGCCGTTCCTAATTTAGCAGTGAAAAACTAGAGAGATGGCAACTAATCATTACCACCTTCCGCCAACTCTTGAGCTACTCCTTTACCAACGGATAGGGGATTTACCGTAACATTATAACGTCCCCACGCCTGAAAGGACGAGCATGTTCAGTGGAACAAGGATTCGAACAGGAGACACGCACATTACGAGTCGTATGTCCAAACCACTAGTAATACACATTGAAGAAGATATTGCTATTTTATTTGTATGCTTCCAGAGAGGCTACAGGACTAAAACCTTCATTTTGTAAGCTGGTGAAAATAATGAAATTTATGAATTATTGTTTGAGAAAATGAAAAAATAGGTGTACAGGCAAATACAGAAAATTAACCTCATCTGCCAAAACTGTCCCTCAGAGTAAACGACCGCAAACCCCTTCTAACTTTCCAGTAACACAAAACTCGATGAGTTCATTACAACTGAGGCTTGGCATGGCAAGGTGGTTAAGGTACTCGACTCGTAATCCGAGGGTCGCGTGTTCGAATCCCCGTCACACCAAACATGCTCGCCCTTTTAACCTTGGGACGTTATAAAGTAACGGTCAATCCCACTATTCGTTTGTAAAAGAATAGCCCAAGAGTTGGCGGTGGGTGGTGATGACTAGCTGCCTTCCCTCTAGTCTTGCACTGCTAAATTAGGGACGGCTAGCACAGATAGACCTCGTGTAGCTTTGCGCGAAATTCAAAACACACCAAACCAAACAATCATTACAACTATTTTTGTAAAACAAAATACTGTGAGCCCATCAAAGCTGTATTTGAAGAATAGAACATGCCAAGCCCTTAAACCAATTCGAGATGTCATGGTAAAACAAACATGGCCAAACCAGCATAATACTGTCGTAAAACAAATTATTTGAAAACTATTACAGTTATAACTCAAAACACCGCGAACGTATCAGAGATGTCCTTCTAAAACAAAATACGGTAAACTCAACTGAACATTCTAGTAAAACAAAACCTGATAAAACCATTAGAACTGAACTGTAAAACAAAACATAGCACATCCATCAAAATGTTTCATAAAACAAAACATAATAAAACCAATTAAAATAACACACAACATTATAAGCCCATCAAAGTTGTCCTTGTAACTCAAAATATGACAGATTCATAAGTGTCCTTGAAAACGAAATAATACATGGTATACCTATCGGAACTGTCTACGAAAAACCGAGTAGAACAAATCCGAGAATTTTGAATACATATAACAAAATCAATAGCACACACCTAGTTCTATCGATATAATTTTATATCGAGTATCACAAATCCATTAATAGTAACAAAAAATACAACACTATATAAAAGTTATTGGACTATTACGTCGCATGCAGTTTAATATTTTAACCTTTTTCATGACAAAATGTTAATATTAAAATCGAATTTTAGTAGCTGGGAGTCACATAACTCAATTCCTTTTAGTGTTCTCTGTATTGCAATCTCATTGTCTTAATATAAGTTCGCCTGAAACTTTAAGACTTCGATCGATTGATCCTGTTAAGCTTTATGTTTATATGAAGTATATTAGCAAGAGAAGAAGGCTTTGTTTGTTTCTAATTAACCACAACGCTTTATAATGAGCTGTTTGTGCTCTGTTCAGCATGGGTAGAGAAACCCGATTATCCACAGATATACTGCTGTGCCGCTGGCAGGCAAAAACAAGGGATCATTTTTTTAATGACGAGAAATCCATTTGAAATAAAAATATATCTCAGAACAGCTGAGATGGCTTAAGGAGGTCGAAACGTTGTTCTCTGCTTTACTAGTGAAAGTAATACCCGTACCAGGCGTTCTGAGATACAAAAACAAGGGCTAATTATCAAATCTTACCCATTTCACCACAGTAGTTCAATGTAACCTTATGTTTTATTGTATTATAGTTGAGAGATTGTAGGCATATTTCTACTAAAATGTAAATGTTTACAACTGTTTTTATGTCTCTTTGTGACTCAATATATCGTTCAATTCTTTTTGTTTGGACTTGTGTTACCCAATTATTTTAGTTACATTTACAATGCCAATCAGAGTTTTTGTCAAAATCAGATAACACTTTTACTAACTAAGTTCATTTTCATCTTTGAATTTAGTTTTGTATTTCACATCCGTTTATACAGGGTGTTCGGAAAGTCACTGTGTAGTTTTGTCTGTTAATAAATATGTAAGTGCCCAGTGACTTTCCGAACACCCTGCAGTTATTTATAACGTTAATTATTAAAAAAAACACAAATAAATTTTCACAGTTCATTATGTATGACAAATCAGATAGAAACGAAATAGAGAAACTAATTTCACACCATCAATCGAAAATAAGTTCTTGTTTTTTGTAAGCGCAAAGCTACATAATGTGCTGTCTGCGATGTGCTAATCAGAGCACTGACGACTTACAACCGACTCAGTCAGAGAGATGGAAAGGACAAAAAAAAGCGATACATTAACGTTGTTATGTTAACTTTGTGAATGACAGTTGAAAAGAATTCTTACATGGTGGTAGTACAGATACCTTTGCCTGTTAACAAGTTTGCTCATTCAAACAGCAAAATCACTGTCAAATTTAAACTAGTTTATTGTTTTAAAGCTTACAAAGATTATTCGTGTTACTTACAGCCTCTGATAAAGTGCATCTTCTATAACGCTACGTGATATGAGCAAGTATAAACGCATTGACCTTCCATCCAAATGGCAAAACGTATCATAAAATATTGATCCTGTTTCTATTTTGATCCATTTCAGTGGCACTTGTTTACATTATCCTTCTACATTAATAGACTCTTAACAGGAGTTATGCACTTTCTATCTCTTTCTCTTTCTCTCTCTCTCTCTATATATATATATATTCATAAAATACAACTTGGAATCCACTACTACTCTTTCGTTATTTTTTTATATATATAACTAGTTATAGAAAATCAATACACAAGTCAAGTAAAATAAAATAAAATCAAAAGAAAGGACTGCATTAAAAACAGTAAATCTAAACCTCTGACTAATAATATTTTCTAATTGCTTGTTTTAAGAACGGAGGTTAAGACTAATAAACGGTGTATCCCTACCGCCATGTGGGTCCTACATTTACAGTCACCTCCAAAACCAAGGTACGTTTATTATTCCACATTATAGCCTGTAGCTTAGGTGTTGGAGGCGACTAAAGAAGTAGGACCCATATTACGATAGGGATACACCGTCTATCAGTCTTACACTCCATTCACTAGTTTTACTTGAAGATAAATAGATATAATAGAATAATAACGATTGAATAATAGCAAAATATTAAAAATATATATATAAATTAGAAAAGCAAGATGTGTGCGCTCAAGCCCACAACGCCTCACGTCTATATCACCCTTCACTGCCTCTAGACAGTTGTGGTAAGGTGATTGCTCTTCAAAGTTAAGAATAAACAAACAAGAAATAAATAAGTAAGTAAGATTAACTTACCTCCTGAAGTTAGCGTTCCAGCCCCCATTACAGTGGTAAAAGTACTATTTAGTAGCACAGTAGACAATTATACTAGTATAGTAAGTTCTAAACAGTTATATAAACTAACTAGTATAACTTCCAACCATCACCCATTAAGTACGCTCTAACTAATAATTTTCAGATTATAAATAAACTTCCATTTGCAATAATAGGTTCACCCACATAAAAGTAGTACCAAGTTGTCCAATTTACCTTATTAACAACTGAAAATACTTATTAGAAATTTTCAATAAAATTCCTTAAAATTTGCTACTTTATATTTACTTAATACATTATTATATTTGCAAAACAATATTTTAATAAGTTTATTTAGAGTTTCTTTATTAAATGCAATGAATATTGCTACCCGCTAGTACAGCGGTAAGCCTACAGATTTACAAGGCTAAAATCAGGTGTTCGATTTCCCTCGGTGGTCTCAGCAGATAGCCCGATGTGTCTTTGCTATAAAAAAAACACACACAATAAACATTAATTTTTTCAGCAATATTTCAACATTAATAATAAAATATCATAATGTCTTACAAATTTTACAAAATCTGAATAATTGTAAAGTTATAATATTTTTAACAGAAGAGTATATGAGTATACTATTAACAGAGAGAGAATCATATATTGAAAATGAGAACTATTGTCTTTAATCAAATATTGATATCATTATCAATTATTTTAATTTATAGATCTAAATAATGTGCCTCAACATTATACACTGAATTGTTTTCGATATCTAATTATATCGAATGAACAGTGTTAATAATAACATTACTTATCTCAGGATAGTTTACTAATTAAATCATCTATATATCCATTAGTTAAGGAAAATATGTCTAGATTTATGTAATTTTAATAATCTTTTTGTCATAAAAATAAAAATATAAAATTACAATATATGTACAATAATTAATTTCCTCTGTAACTCACAATACTCCTATAAATACCCGGTTATTAAAAAAATATAATTATTATAAATGCAGCAGATTTGTATATCTTTTACGCGTTTACAGCTAAATTTCCTTTCTCCAGAACTATGAATGGATAACACAACTGTTCTTTTAATGAATTATTAACCATAATTAAATCTTTCAATGAAAATATATATAAGGCGTACAGTGTGGCAAATTTAAATGCTTCAATATTCTTTACTTTTTCACAGATTCCTAGACATTTTAAAAATGGGTTTATCATTTTAATTATGGAAAACGTGTATTTCTTATTATTAATACTTATGCTTGTAATTTTATCAAATACAATTTTAAGTAATTTATTGAATAAAATGGCTGATTGTTTAATAATTGTTCTTACTGAACTGGAAATAATTCTAAATTTAATCAGAAATTTATAAAGTTTAGGAATACCATACAGAAAGGGTAATTCTACAATGAATTTGGTTTTTATAAAGTTGATTATAAAGTTATTATAAACTTTAATGAATATATTGATTACTGTATCTTTAGATTGGTTAATAAGTTTAATTTTTTGTGTACTATTGATTTCTATTATCAAATTTATGCATAAAAATGTTTTACGAATGAAGCCAAAATGACAGTGGAAAATATATTTTTTCTTGCAATTCTTGGATCTTATTTTTAAATGAAGGGATAATAAATTTATAAGGCACTTCTTTCATTTTATATGAAACAGTTTAAATCTTATTTTTAAATGAAGGGATAATAAATTTATAAGGCACTTCTTTAATTTTATATGAAACAGTTTAAATCTTATTTTTAAATAAAGAAACAATAAATTTATAAGGCACTTCTTTCATTTTATACGAAACAGTTTAAATCTTATTTTTAAATAAAGAAACAATAAATTTATAAGGCACTTCTTTAATTTATATGAAACAGTTTAAATCTTATTTTTAAATGAAGGGATAATAAATTTATAAGGCACTTCTTTAATTTTATATGAAACAGTTTAAATCTTATTTTTAAATAAAGAAACAATAAATTTATAAGGCACTTCTTTAATTTATATGAAACAGTTTAAATCTTATTTTTAAATAAAGAAACAATAAATTTATACGTCACTTCTTTACTTTTATATGAAACAGTTTAAATCTTATTTTTAAATAAAGAAAAATAAATTTATAAGGCACTTCTTTAGTTTTATATGAAACAGTTTAAATCTTATTTTTAAATAAAGAAACAATAAATTTATAAGGCACCTCTTTAATTTTATATGAAACAGTTTAAATCTTATTTTTAAATAAAGAAACAATACATTTATACGGCACTTCTTTAATTTTATATGAAACAGTTTAAATCTTATTTTTAAATAAAGAAACAATAAATTTATACGGCACTTCTTTAATTTTATGTGAAACAGTTTAAATCTTATTTTTAAATAAAGAAAAATAAATTTATAAGGCACTTCTTTAGTTTTATATGAAACAGTTTAAATCTTATTTTTAAATAAAGAAACAATAAATTTATAAGGCACTTCTTTAATTTTATATGAAACAGTTTAAATCTTATTTTTAAATAAAGAAACAATAAATTTATAAGGCATTTCTTTAATTTATATGAAACAGTTTAAATCTTATTTTTAAATAAAGAAACAATAAATTTATACGGCACTTCTTTAATTTTATATGAAACAGTTTAAATCTTATTTTTAAATAAAGAAACAATAAATTTATACGGCACTTCTTTAATTTTATGTGAAACAGTTTAAATCTTATTTTTAAATAAAGAAACAATAAATTTATAAGGCACTTCTTTAATTTTATATGAAACAGTTTAAATCTTATTTTTAAGTGCATAAACTTCCATTCCAAGAACCATCCAAGTGGATAAGATGTAATGTAGCTAACTTTCAAACTATATTCATCAATACTGTTTTCAATGGATTTTAGAAATTTTCTTGTTACATTTTGTAAGAATTACAAGAAAAATATGTTATAGTTTCAGAATTTAGATCATTTTTAACTATTTCACAAAATTGTTTATCTTTTATAATTTTCCAAGTTATCATATTAATACGTTTATGAAAACTACGAACAAATAAACTATTTTAACATTCACAAGGTAAATTATTAACTTCATATAGATTGTAGGTAGTTGAAAATCTTTTATAATTGTATAATAGTAGACTAACTGTAATTTTGTATTTATAACTAAAGGCAAGCTTTAAGTTTGCATAAAGAAAAATAGTACTTTTATGGATTGATGAATGATTTTAGAAATCTGCAAGTCATTAAATAGTTTATGTTTAGAACTAATCAACAAATGTAAAGTTTTAATTTGCAGTTTCTCTTTTTCAAAACTTGACAAATCATTAAGTTTTAATAGATATTTTGTAATGATTAAAAGTAAGTGCTTTGCGTGATCATTTCGAAAATAAATTTTTATTATATGAATTAATGCTCTTTTTAGAAAGATTAAGTTGATAAATCTTTTCGAAAAACAATTTAGTTACTCTATTACTAGAATATAAAACAATATATAAATTACTACAAAATTCTGGGGACTGGGGAGAATGTCTACAACTTGAGTGTTCTTCCAGTTTTTTTGTTTAGCTTGATTTCTGTTAATAGTCTTGTTTTTTTGCTATTTTATTTAGAGAAACCCAACCTTTCATAATAGTTTAATACGTTGATAAGATGAAAGTTAGTTGTAAATATGCATTTCTTTTAATACAACTTTGATAAATACACAAACAACGAAGTTCTCGTAACAATCTCTCAGAATCAGTGATGACGAGAAACCCACTTGTTGAGAAATTTATATGCAAAAACGGCTCGTTTGGGCTGAGAAAACACTTTACAGCCGTTTTTGCATATAAATCTCTCAGAACGTGACAGAGTAGGCAAATTCGTTCTTACATTAATTAATCTTCATTAACATGATGATATGATTTGAAATTCGTTATCTAGCTTATCATAAGGATTATAATTATAATGAATATAAGTTCGTTACAAATACTTAGCGACAACTGGTAAATTGCTACCTTAGAAAAACGCAAAATCAACACGAACACTTCATATTTTAATTTGCGAATGGAAGTATTATAGCGTTTGAAATTATCGATATAACTATTGGTACGACATAATTAACCACGTTACACAATTACCTGTATATAGTTGTCATTAATTTTGAACTGATAAACTAGAAGGAAGGCGTTCAACAGCATTCATAACGTTCTTGGTCTACTATTCCCGAAAGTGTGAACTACGTTTTAGCGCTAACATACTGCGAACTGTTTGTAGTATGGTTGGCACTTTACCGCTAAAAGGATGCTGCCTCAAAGAAGGGTCAGGGGGGATAATGTCATGAAAGATAACAAGAGTTGCCACCAGATGGCACGTTGTCAGGGTACGTTGTTATGCTGCCGTGACCGGCGGCTATGACGTCATATTCTAACAAAGTGTTATCAGAGGGCGCAACAAAACTTATGGTTTGTTTGTTTGGAAGTTCGCGCAAAGTTACACGAAGGTTATCTGCGCTAGCCGTCCCCAATTTTGCAGTGTAAGACAAGAGGGAAGGCAGCTAGCCATCACCACCTACCGTTAGCTCTTGGGCTACTCTTTTACAAACGAATAGTGGAATTGACCGTAACATTAAAGTGCCTCCATGGATGAAAGGGCAAGCATGTTTGGTGCGACGGGTATTCGAACTCGTGACCCTCAGATTACGAGTCGAGTGCCTTAACCACCTGGCTACGCCGGGCCCTAAACTTATGGAGAACTGAAGTTATAGTTCGATACCAGACAGGCGGCTATAATGGATGATTAGATAATAGTACCACAAAGCAGAGAAGGTATTTCTAGACTGCCTTGACCATGACTCATACAATACATGTTTCAACAAGAATTTAAGTAATTAATTAAATCGTCATAAAAAAGGACAGTGAATGCTAATTCATTAGTTAATTACTTCCTCATGAAAAGAATGCTTAACACTAATTAAGTAAAAGATTTATAATTAAATCGTCATAAAAAAGGACACTTAACACAAACTCATTAGTTCATTTATAAATAATTCATTAATCATAAAAAGGACAATATAATAATTATATAAAAATTAAGGTTTTTCAGTACTAAGTTGCTAATTAATTAATACAATTATAGTTAAATCGTCCTAAAACGGATTATTCAATAATTAAAACTTAATCAATTAAGTATTTTTAATGACATGAAATATTATTTATTGTAACTTGATACAATATTAAAACTTAATCAATTAAGTATTTTCAATGACATGAAATATATTTATTGTAACGTGATACAATAATTAAAACTTAATCAATCAAGTATTTTCAATGACATTAAATATTATTTATTTTAACGTGATACAATAATTAAAACTTGATCAATCATTTTCAATGACATGAAATATTTTATTGTAACGTGATACAATAATTAAAACTTAATAAATCAAGTATTTTCAATAGTATGAAATATTATTTATTGTGACATGATACAATAATTAAAACTTAATCAATCAAGTATTTTCAATGGCATGAAGTGTTATTTATTGTAACATGATAACAACATAAATTTTACTTGGCCCATAATACATGTCTGTAAATTTAAATCGGTATCATGCAATAATTAAAACTTTTACTTTTACTTTATACAACTTTTTACATCGTAAATAAAACGTTTATTACGCAATAATTAAAGCTTTCACTTGTTTGTCATGACATATTTATACACGTTACTTAAGTAATCTGAATTTTAAAAGGGTTGACTTCCTCATATGAACAATGTAAACACTATTATTTAACGTAACATGTTTGAATGAGTTTAGGGCTTACGAAGAAAATCATGTTTAGAATGAACAAATATATTTCGTAATGGTACATGGTTAGTCCAAAGACCAAGTGATTAAAGTTTTGATAACAATTCTAGTGTTTGTAACATAAAATGTTGGTTACCATACAAATTTTATTATAATAAACTCTAATTAACATTCACTTTACACAAATATTCAAAATTTTCTTTATTTTATAAATTATACAAAACATTTAACAAGTAAATCACATATACACTTTACTTATAGTTTAAAACTGTCATTAAATATATAAATTTAGACTTTTAAAGTGTCACACATTAAGGAATACTTACTTGGTGTAAATAAAACAAATATATGATAAATATAGACAGAGAACGCGCCAAAAACAACAAGTATTTCGATCATTTATACAAAACTAACAAACAACCCAGAAATTATATTTCAAGTTTCTTATGATAAAAAATAATACATATCTTTACATTTTATACATCCAGTATGTTTACAAGCCAAATACGGTGTTACGTCCATGACACCATTTTTGTCGTTTGAATGTAACACGCCAAGTTAGGGATATAAGGGATATAAATTAATTATGTCAGGGATACTATTAAGACTTAATTGTGGAGATAAAAATTTTGAGTGAGTCTTTTGGACTAAATACTAGGCTGAATCCAACATGTAAGGATGAGAATGTTAGCTATTTGGAAAAACTTTTTGAAATGGATGGTTTATACTAAAATTGGAAAGGATCTGACATATTTGCAAGGGTTATTAAGAGAAGTTCTAAGTTAGGACTATATAGTAGTGAAGGCAAAGATAAACTAAATGAAACAAAACTGAGATATAGAGGAATATTTAGTGCAGGAAAACAGTATAAGTGTAGTTACAAGGATAAACCCTAATTCTACTGTTGTACTGCTAGAAATATAAGAAATAAAACATATTACTTTAGGGTACTGTTAGGAATAGCAGACTTTGATATAAAGGGAATAATTGAAACATGGTTATGTGTAGATTATTTTGATGACAGAAATTTCTTTGAAATACATGGTTATAGGTTATTTAATAAGGACAGATTAGTAAGTAAAGGGGGAGGAGTGACTCTACGTGTGAAGTGTGAGTGGCGTCATGTTGAATTTGAGAATATTAAGGATAATAACAAGGAGATTGAATGGATTTGGGTTTCTATTAGTGGATATTAAGGACTTAGTAGGGAAGTATTACAGACCATCAGATGAAACTGATGAAATTAGGGAGAAACTTTATAGTGATATTAAGATTTCAGCTGTTAATGAAGTCACAATTAGGGGTGACTTTACTTTCATACATATTAATTGGGAGATGCTAGAGTCAAACCATGAATTAGAAATGTTCTTGAAAACTGTTCAAGATGGATTTCTTTACCAATTGGTTGAGGAACCTACTAGAAATAGTCCTATTTTAGATTTGTTATTAACTTCTAAATACAAATGACTGAGGGGATGGAAATTGGGAAACCTCAAGGTACAAGAGATTATTCCTGTATAAAGTTTGATGTAGATAGCATATGGAAATTAAGAAATATGATATTTTGATTCCAAATATGAAAAAAAGCACATTCTGAAAGGATGCAACAAGAATCATCTGTTGTGAATTGGGCAGCTGAGTTACTTGGAGACACTGGGCAAATTTGGAAAATATTTAATGATACATTTTCAAAATGAAAAATACATATATATATATTTCTTACAGAAAAAAAGGGTAGTTGCAGGTAAAAATAAACAGAGGGTACAAGATATAAAATTAAAGAAAAGCATCACACGTTTAAGAAATTTAAGCTGATTGGTATTATAGAAGATTTATAAAATATTAAGAGAGTTGGTCAAACAAGAAATTAAGACATTCAAAATGATGGATGAAAACGTAAAAATTAACAGTAAGGTGTTTTTAAGTACATCAAAAGTAAACAAAATGTTACTATGGGAACAGGATCCTTAAAGATTGACAAGAGAGAGCTTGCATCTGAAAGGTATGAAATAGTTAGGTTATTAAATTATCCTTTATATTCAGTTTTTATTAACAAAGATTTAAGCAGTATTCCTCATCTTGAACAATTGATAGATGAAAACAAAGTTGAACAAAACAATCGCATAAATTCTGAGCTTCTTAAAATAGAATTGGGAAGTTTAGAGAATGATAAGGCTCCTGGACCAGATGATATTTCTCCAAGGGTTTTAAAGAAGATCAAGGACTGGATATGTGAACCACTTGACACAACTTTTGCAGATCCTTGAACAGTGGATAAGTACCAACAGATTAGAAATCAGTTAATGTCACTCCGATCATCAAGGGGAGTAACAGAAGTTGTCCCAGTAACTATAGGCCTGTTAACCTTACATCATTTGTTAATCAAAGGTTTACGTAAACATTTCCATCAGAATTTATTACACTTACACTTATTATCATAAGAATTACATAAAGAACATACCACTAGTCTAAAGTATCTTAGAGAACACCAATCGCCATACTGGCATTACTCTTTCGAAAAATAATTTCACATGCATATGTTACACACTTCTCAACTGTGTTTGTAATGATTAAAAATACATGAATCATATGATTAAATTTACTTAATAATTAATTAATTAAATACTAAATGAATGACTCAAACTAACTCATAGGTTTTCTATGAAAAGTCGACGAAATATTGAAACTAACTCTGAGGTCCATACGATCTTGAACTCGTGTCAAAGGTGATCATATGATCACTTATGTTTAGAGAAAATGATGGTAACATCATTGTTTCAATACATCATCAATGGCTATAAAGAACAAGCTGTCATTATTTTGGAAACTCAGCATGGCCAAGTAGTTAAGGTGCTAGTCTCGTAATTTTGATGGTCGCAGGTTCGAATCCTCGTCATATCAAATATGGTTTATACTTTATTACGTATATCAAAATCGCCATTGTAGTATATGTAAGTAAAATCTTAGAGACACATACTGAAACAGCTGTTTAAAAACTTCAAAATACACTAGAATACTATGTATGAATATTTATAAATACACTAGGATACTATGTATGAATATTTATAAATACACTAGGATACTATGTATGAATATTTATAAATACACTAGGATACTATGTATGAATATTCATAAATACACTAGGATATCATGTATGAATATTTATAAATACACTAGGATACTATGTATAAATATGTATGAATATTTCTTATTTTTAAAATAAATGTAAATCTTAGTCTTTTACGATTAAATTACACTCAGTTAACACTAGTTTCTAACAAACCTCTATTTGATGTAGGAAACTCATATTTCATCAAAACTCGATGTAAAATGGTAATTATATGTATATAAAATCACATGTTTAACAAGCTAACTGAAATGTGTTATTTAAGAAAACCCCTTACTTTATAAAATATTGACGTATACCTCAATGTAATAATACCCATCATACATACTTGTTCAAGTCGGTTACCATAAGTGAAAGATAAGGGCAGATAATAAAAGTTTATTTTAGAAATTAAACAAAATATTTAAAACTAAACTGACTGTCCCTTGTTGTGCTGACCGTCATATACCCTCTTATACAGCTTAAAACAGATATATTATCTTCAATATATTTATAAATAAAAACTTGTAGAATATTAAACGTAGAAAGTTTCACTGTTAATCATTACAGAGCAAACTTTGCAACTGAAACAAGCTGTATGTTCACTATACATTAACTCTGGCAACGATTTTTGAATCAAGATAAATGTATCTATTCTTACACTTTATGCAATCTTACAGAAATCTAAATGTATATTCACAATACTTGATGGTTTAATAGGAAATTACAACCTTTTTTTTTGATATAGAACTCTCATGTTTGTCGTTTAACTATGACACAAAGTTATATTCATAGTCTAACTTCTAGAATCATTTAGACACGTACAGATATCAGAAAAGTCCATCTTACAGCTTGGATAGGTTTTTTTTTTTACAAATAATACAATGTGAAATAATATTAAAGAATAAAAGGTAAACTGGTAAAAAATGGAAACATTTTTATAATAGTTCTATGATCGTTGATATCCCTTAATGGTAAATTGGTATATGTATTGTTACTACAGTGTTATTTCTGCCAGTATCGGGCTAAGTAACGAACAAATACCGAGATAATCGGAGTTTTCCCAAAACAGACGTACAAACCCTATATTCAATATAAATATATCACGAGTTTATTAAGTTACGTCCGAACATATAAGTTTATCGCTGAAGGAGGACCTAATGTCAGTGTTCTAGTTCGTGGGTCAGTTGGAGACGTCCTACATAAAGCTTTATTACAATTAATAGCTGCTATATCATTTGATCAGATACCTTGATACGTTTCCAGTTGACTTGAAACGTCATATTAATTATATAACTAAATGCTTTAACATTAGTAACTGGTAAAGCATTTTAACAGATATAGCTTGATATGTATATCATGCTATAAAGCTTACTGATGCTTACTTGACAAATCATACGTGATAGAGCGATGTAATATTGCTATCGAGTGACGTTGTTGGTTGTAATAGAAATGCTGTATTGTAGTGCAGACATCGACGGCAACTATCTGCATGTTAGTTATAATTAAACGTCTCAGCACCTCACAAAGAAATGTTCTACAATAGTGTCCATTATTAGAACAACACAAGCAGGCTAATGTGACTCTCGTAGTGTTCCTAGTGTTTTGCTCTGAAAACAAAAATACGATGAAATATTATTTATCAAATGTCATCACACTCTTAAAGTCATTCAGTGCTCCCAGTTTTGTGACTAGTTCAATTATCATGCAAAAGATGTTGTTACGTTCTTCGCTCTATTAGTTACTAGCGGTTGGTAGCCACTAACCTTAATCTTATTCTCCGATGAGTTGATTTCAAATTTTTAGAATAGCTATTATCACACCTCTTTAATGGTCAGAAAAATACGTGCCCTTACATATCCATTGTTTTACATACTAAGTATTATTCAACTATACTTTTGCGTTTACTAGGTTCAACTAATTAACTGACACGTCACGTGCTCCATGTATGTTTACATACACAGATGAAGAAATTGTTATACAAAGATATTTTGTATGTACGTGTACGTGACAGTTAGTTTAGAAACAATTCTTTTTTTCTGTAAGGCACAAGTAAAAGAGAAACGTATTAGTTTTATTTGTACGATTGTTTTAAAAAAACTCTACTTGGTTACTTTGAAGCTAAACAGAAACTTGCACTTAAGTTGGTTATCACAAATTTATCATCATTTATATATATCAAATTCCTATTTCTATTTGGCCTTTCAAACTAAACCTCTCATGTTACCCAAATGTGTTATTATAATTTTGTTATTTAATGATGTGAACCGTATTTTATTTATATTCTTGTGAATATTATACAAAATATTAACATTATCTGGTTACTTATATATAGATACATAAATTTGAGTTGTCAGACAGGCATCATTTCGAATCGTCAAAAATGTTTACTTTTGTGTTCGTCTGAAGGTATGCTTATTGGAATAGCTGTTTGTGCAAGGCTATATATAATATTTTATTAATGAACTGCGTGCGACAAGTTTTCACCGATAAATATATTTGTTTTGCTCCTTCCTCACACCCTTCTCTTGGGAGACAGATTACCTTGAGAGTAGAAGCACCTTCAGCGTAAGTACACAGGAAATAGGCTAAACACGTAATCCTTTCTATAATATCTTTATCGGAACCGAGCGCTGAAACTTATTACAGATCATTAAACATTAAAGGCGTATTATACACGCGAGGCATAAATACTACAATATTAAGCTGATTTAATTAAAATTTATGAATCATACACTCAGCAGGAATATTGAAAAATATGATATTATTACAATCACGTGGGAATTCGTTACCGTATTCTTACCGAAAAGTGTAGTCCTCTAATAACCCCAAGGAAATATTGTCTCGAACGAAATTTGTTATACAATTAAATATTTAACAACATATGCAGCTTGTTTGTTTGTTTGTTTTTGAATTTCGCGCAAAGCTACTCGAGGGCTATCTGCGTTAGCCGTTCCTAATTTAGCAGTGTAAGACTAGAGGGAAGACAGCTAGTCATCACCACCCACCGCCAACTCTTGGGCTACTCTTCTACTCTTTAAGTGGGAGTGACCGTCACATTATAACGCCTCCACGGCTGAAAAGGCGAGCATGTTTTGGTGTGACCGGGATTCGAACCCGCGACCCTCGGATTACGAGTCGAACGCCTGAACATGCTTGGCCATGCCGGGCCATATGCAGTTTACATTAACGGTCGCCAGTTCGTGTCATTTAACATAACGCAATAACTAGAAGGAAAATAGCAGTCATAGAATAGACCGATTAGGAATTGTTGTTTTCTTTTTAGTGCAAAGCTAAACAATAGTGCTATCTGCAAGTGATCCCTAGATTTTACCATTGTAAGTCTGGAAAGTTACCGCAAATCCGCCAGGGACAATGATTGGGAGAATATAAACACCACAAGCGATAAATCCTCAAAAATTTTAAAATTAAGCATGTGTTTAGAAATTAAATTGGCATTTGAAATACTTTTTACTCTTAACAAAGTTCCTACATGATATACACATTAATAATCTTATATAAAATAATTATTGACATGCGCAGTGTTAAGATCCGTCTATCGTTCTGTTTTAATGTTGATGATATAGATTCAGCTGGCATTTGTATTTTAATGTGTAGTCAAACGAAAAATCTATTAAAGTTACCTGTAACCATTTCATTTTCAATATGGCGTCACATCCCTTTGTTTGTTTGGGTATTTCTTCGCTTTTGCGCAAATATACATAGAGGCTATCAGCGCTGGCTGTTCATAATTTTCAAGTGACAGACGACAAGGAAGGCGATTAGCCAATACCACTTGTCGTCAACTCTTGTGGTACTCTTATCAGACTGAAAGGTAGTATTTGGACGCCATTTTTATTGTGCTCCAACAAACGAATAATAATCTAGTTTTTAGGGAATATTGTTAAAATTATTTTTATAATCATTGGGCTTTAGTACGAAGTAGAAAATACTGCATACATTAATACCATGAATGCTAGCATAGTACATTGCCCTAGTAGCATAGCGGTATGTGAGCGAACTCCCAACCTTAGAAACCGGGGTTTGATACTTGTGGTGGATAGAACACATCCATGGTGTATATAGCTTTGTGCGTAACTCCAAGTTAAAAAAAAACAAAGTTAATAGAAATAACGTATTACATTATATGTGTAGATTGTTTGTTTTTGAATTTCATGCAAAGCTAGACGAGGGCTATCTGTGCTATTTAGCAGTGTAAAATTAGAGGGAAGGCAGCTCGTCATCACCGCCAACTCTTGGGCTCCTTTTTTACTAACAAATAGTGGGATTGACCATCACTTTATAACCTCCCACGGCTGAAAGGGCTAGTGTGTTTGGTGGGAGGAGGATTCAAAGCCGGGACCCTCGGATTACGAGTCAAGTGCCCTAACCACCTGGTCATGCCGGGCCCATATGTGGTTACAAAAGCTCTTATATATATGCTAGTTTGTGTACAATTACCAACATTCATCAAATAGGTCACACCCTTGGATCCAACAACGTCACAGTGAAGAAAACTGATCTTCGAAAACGATAAAACCAATTTATATATCTGTTATGGGAACACAGAATCTATTTTTGTCATAAATACTGATAGTAAATAAAACAAAGTTCTGACCAGTTTAATGAACTTCAAGTTGCGTCGTTGAATAAATAAATTGTGTTTTTTGACCAACTTTGTCACTATTAAAAGTAGTTAAATAGTTTATATCTATAAATAAGATAGAGTCGAACGTGGTCCATTGGTTAGAATAATAGGCTGCAAATAGAAAAAAAAAAAACACACGCTCGAGCCGTGCACACACCCTGCGCGTAAAGTTGTGAACGTTTTTAATTGCATCATTCAGCCTAGTTAACCATAGCCACATGTTAGGTGGCGGATGTTGATGATTGGTTTAACGCTAAGCCACGGACGAGGGGGGGGGGCTGTGAAATGAAGAAATAATGACAAGTAAGCAAGTTTTTTCTGTAGTATTTGTTGATGTCAATGAACGTGTGAACAGAATTATCGTTTTTTAAATGGTGCGTTTCACTGGAAATATATGAAAACAAGTGTTGACAGTAACAGGAGAGAAAAACTGTTTGAACGAAATCCTCTGTTGTGTACAGAGAGAAAATTAACATTTTCACAAAACTGAGTAAATATTTTCTACTGCAAAGATTTCGTTATGTTGTATCAACGTCACGCGTCTTTCAAGATGTTGAGAGTAATGAATGTATTAAAATCGTTGGAATGGTGATAAACAGTTTGAGATATGCTGATGACGTTGTATTAATGACTGAAACAGATCAAGAGTTTGAATACTAATAGAGAAAATTGGTATGGAATGAAAGTGAATGCTAAAAAGACAAATAATATGTTGCCAAGTAGACATGATAACAAGCGAGAAACTCAGGTAAGAATAGAATAAAGAGACACACAACAAGTAGGAAAAATTCACATAATTTGGCCAGACCCTAACAGGTGATCCAGACATGAAGCTAAAATGGTGAAGACAACTGAGGTGCATTTAACAATGTAAGAACAACTTTGACGTCAAAGAACATAAAACTGTAGAAACAAGGGAAATAGGCGTAAAGTGCTATATATGGCCAACTATATTATATGGTTGGGAAACATGTACCTTTACACAAGCACTGACTAATCAACTGGAAGTATTTGACATGTAGGTATATAGAAATATTATGAAAATATTCAGGACAGACAAGTTACCAATGAGGAATTCTCGGTATGGTGAATGCTAAAAGACATGTTTTGCCAACCACCAAGAAGAGGTAAGCAGCATATTTTGGGCAGATGATGAGACGAGACAACATCCAGCGAATCTGACTAAAGGGTAAAATAAAAGAGTAAAGATATAGGGGAAGATTAAAAGCAGAGGGGATAACAAATAATGAGTGACGAGGAAATCATTGAATAGATAAAATTGGAGGATTGTGACAACAGACATTTCTAAGGAAGACAGCACATGATGGTTGTATTAAGTACCTAGGCCCACCTTGGCCAGGTGGTTAAAGAGCTTGACTCGTAATCTGAGGGTAGCAGGTTCGAATCCCCGTCGTACCAAACATGCTTGTCTTTTCAGCCGTGGGGGAGTTATAAAGTGATGATTAACCCACTCTTCGTTGGCAAAAGGATAGCCCAAGTGTTGACGGTGGCTTGTGATGACTAACTCTCTTCTCTCTAGTCTTACACAGCTAAGTTAGAGACAGCTAGCGCAGATAGTCCTCTTGTAGCTTTGCGCAAAATTCAAAAACGAACAAACAAACAGTCTACACATATAATTTGTATTGTATTAGCTAAAATTATACTGAGTTCAGCAATGCTGTTTATTTTCTTTTATCAAGAGTTGTGTTTGTTGTGATAAATTACCACAAGAGAAAGTAAGTCATATCCAGTCATTCTAGGAGATAGAATATTAAACATGAAAGGTAATATCGGTCGATATGCTTTAAAAAAAAAACTTATAACATCCATCATTGGACGATAAAGTCATGTTAGTTGCGGCTAGAAGAGGACGTACTGAATATTGATTATCCAATTTATTATGTTTCGAAATTACTTTCTTATGCCTGGCATTGTGATATTGAGTGAAATCATAACAAGTGATCCAGAAAAACATTATTCTTTTTCGACGTTTCTTTTCAGCATCATGGATCCAACTTTTGATCGGTATTCTACGCATACTTGTATTTCAAATGTTCTACTTACAGTAAGTGTTAAAGGTTTGTATTAAACCTTTAGTATTTGTTACGAGACACACACGAAAAGAAGTTATGAGGAAGCTCTGAGAATAACTCCACAAGTTTAACGATTGACAGAAACTTACTTGTCACCATTAGAAGTGTCTTTATTGACTTATCTTTAGAGTTCTAACATCAGCTGAGTAGCAAAAATGTTATCTGAATATTGATAAAAATATTACTGATGTATCGATGCAAATCCATTAATTACAAACTATTTTTTCATTCAGTCTGATCAAAGTAACCTATCTACATAGCTTAAGACTAAATAGAAATACCGAGCATAGATAATTAAACATAATTTTAAATTTTATTACTTATATTGATTAAAATGTATTATTTCGTTAGTTCGGTACTCTCGCTGTTTATAATATTTTCGGCCATAAACCCAATAATATCTGAAGAAGTTCGGCCAATCTGGTTTGATTTGAATTTTATACAATATCATTTGTTATATATATTAATTTCATATAACACAATGTGTTATATATTTTAATTTTATATAATACATATTTTTACTCATGAAAACATTAAAATTGTGAGAACTCGTCTATCTGTGCCACCACAGGCTTCATAAATACATTTTTCAAGAAGTGTAAAGCTAACAGATTACACAAACTCAAGGTTCTTACAGCTCGCTTTTTTTTTTATAAAATATCGTAATTTATTGAAGGAAGATGTTTATTAAACAGCATCATTTTATAATGTGCCTCTGACAACATTTTCGACTTATTTGATCTTCGTAGTTCAGCTATATGAAGTTTTTTTGCAGTAAACAGAATTAGAGCCTTCAAAACGTATTTTTCTTCTTTCCTTCTGCCCTCTTTAAGTTTAAGAAGATTAAATTGGCTTTTCGAAGTCACTGCCCCTATTTGCTGTGTAGTTTATGACACGTTTTAAATCATTCTATATATATATGTGTGTATTTCGATAGTGATGTACAACATATAATATATAAATACATATTGATGTCTCACAGTATAAAAATGTATATACATATATATATATATGAAAGTATATTGTTACAAATATTTCTAAACTGACCAAAAACAAAGGATTTTTTATGTAAAGCATTACTATACTTTTATAGCTCGTCATGATTTGTATATTACAAATTTATCGGAATGGTAAAAAAATATAACGTAAGAGAATAAGTTGGCGTTTACCGTAGTACATGTTTACTATTGAAATTTATTATACGTTAAAATATTGAGAATTTTTTATTGTTTAAAATTGTCTAGGTCAGTAAAATTACGAATGAAACTTTTGATAGCCTGAGAACTGATATCGGTAAAAACAATGTATATACATCAGGGTTACATACACTTGTCAGGGTTACATATGCACATCACGACTCGTAATCTGTTTCACTTATTTGTAACCAATCAGAAGCTTCGCCACAGTTCTCAGGTATTCTTATTTCACAAAAACTTAAATATTATAGCTCACAGAATATATTTGAAATTAGGATTAGATGGATACACAATAAGATTCTCCAATGGTCGGCTTTAATTTCTTTAGATTGATAGAATAATAGAATGGGGAAAAATGTTCTTGATAATTAAAATACATTTTTATATTTACTGATATAATGATAGACTGAGTTTTTAAAAGTATTACGTCAAACACAAAATGGCTTTAAAATGGTCGACTACAACTTTAAACATGAAATCAAAATTCTATTTCTCGATTACCTGAGCTAAAAGAATAATTTTTACTTATAGTTTCTGTGCGAAACAGCTTTATTATCAGGGAAATGTTATTCATAATTACGCTAAGTGCATCACAACTTTACCTAACATTTAGCGGTATTATCTGAATCTCTGTGGTGGGTTTAAACGATATCTTCAAATTTCTATAGCGATATTCGTACAAGGTTTGTTTGAACAAGAAAATATGGGATAGTATTAGCTATTTACATTTTATCATCTCTATAGTTATCGACGTAACTAAGACGTCTAACAATATTTTGATTTGGTGGCACAGTGGTAATTCAGGAAGTTCATAACGCCAGAAATTGGGTTTTGATACCCCTGGTGAGCACAGCACTGATAGCATATTATAAAGTTTTGCGTTTAATGATAAACAATCTAACTTTTAGCTTTGTGAAGCGAGTAGTGCGCAATAAATATAAGAGTTCATTAATTCTAATTAATCAAAATTACTTATTCGAGTTTAGTACATACGTTTATTGTTTTGTATATCTTTCCGCGAAAATTCTACAACAAACAAAGAACAAAATATCTGAAGCTTTCAATTTTAATAACACCAAGTCTACGACATTGGCTTTAAATCTCGCTTGCTTCTTCTGGTCTTTTATTAAACCAGCTGCTGTTACCACTTATTGAAGAAAGTATTGTTTCGCTTTTCCTAATATACTCTTTACAATCTTTGTCACCAGGGGATTTTTCTAACACGTCTGTTAGAAAAATCGTGCTATAGGTTTTAGATTTTATTCCTTCTATATATTCCCAGTCTTCCATTTAACACGAATGTAATCATTTCATTAAAAGTTTCACATCCGCTCACAAAATTTTCAAATGTAATTTTAACGTTTCTGTGAAAGAAGTATTTGGAAAACACATCAGGGATATGCTATTCGGTGATGATTTATAAATTCATTAGTACCAGCTTTCTAGTACTTTAGATTTGTACAGGTACTTAATCTACTAATTGGAAAATGACCCTTATGTTAACAATGTATTTACAACTTTAGTTGAAAGCACTAATTACGCGTTAATTGTCTGTGCAGCTCGAAACAATAAATTGACTTCTTGCCAGAATCAATTGAAGACGGAAGGCAACTTTAAATTACGCGAGAAAAAAAAAACTTTAGAAAAGGAAAATAATTACAAAACGTGACTTTTTTTTATTCTAAATCATTTGTATTAAGATATACAATAAATATTTTTGAGCAGGGGCTCAATAAACAAGCAAACGACAATAGTAGGAAGTATTTTACACTTCTACTGGAGAACGTACATGATTGATAATCGATCACCATCAGTTCACTAAGATTAAGTTTATAATAAATAAATAACTGAAGGGAATTGACTACATTTTTTACAGTTGATGTGCTATCTTATATTAAGAGTTTTAATGACTTACATCCAATGCTTGGTATCTAATTAATTAAAGAGCAGAATAGCATGCCACTTTTCTATTAAGCTTTTAACCTTTTGTGCAAAATTAGGGGAAGCATGGTTGGTTTTAATTAAATAGTACTAACTTAAGTGGTATATTAATATTAAGAAATAGATCATATGTAAAAACAAACACGCGTGTGATCATCTATTTACTTATGTTTTGAACTTTAATCTTTTCATTCGCGTTACATTCTTTGACCTTTAATGAGTGTTGTATTTGTTTTTTGAATTTCTCACAAAGCTACACAAAGGCTATCTACACTACCCATCCCTAATGTAGAGAGAAGGCAGCTACTCGTGACCACCCACCGTCAATTCGTGGGCTACTCTTTTACCAACGAATAATGGGATTGACTGTCACACTATAACACTCTACAGCAGAAAGAGTGAGCAATTTTGGTAAAATGAAGATTCAATCCCACGACCTTCAGATGGCGAGTCAAGCATCCTGACCACGTGAACATTGTTACGTTCTAACTGATCATGAGCATTAAGATCTTGACCTTATACCAACGTTTTCTTCTCGAATTTTTGTTCATTAATGTTTTTTCCATTACAGTTAAACTTGACTACAAGCAAACCATCTAGAATTCGAATTGTTTTGATGACTCTTACCTGGTTTAAACTATCTACAATGTTTTGATTTATGATAAAGTTTTCTTTGCAAATAGTAACGATTTTTATAACTTTTGCTTTAACATGTGTTCCCTGAGTTAACTTAAAACATTATGATATTTGCTAAGGCGAAAAAAAACCTTTCACTAAAACCATTCTTTATTTATAGGATTAAATTTAAGGTCAAGATGGCGTGTTTACTGGTGTATGATTTTTTTCCCTATTTTGTGGCCAGTGCAAATCTTGTTATGATTGTTACCGTTGATAAAGAAATCATAAAATTCTAGTGTATAGTACTTGCCTTGTCCTATTCACTTCTCCACTATTTCACTACATTAGATTATATTCATTGTAATCTCGTCATATTCTTCTTCTTCAATTCTGTATTTTCAACAAGATGTGATTGGATAATTTCAAACACTTTCAACAATACAGTTTATTGACAACTTCTGCGGAAACTTAATAAAATTATAAAATCTGAAACATGCTGCCAACAATTTGGTTTTGAAAGGACAGTGAGTACACAAACAAACATGAGTAAGTGAAACAACGATTCGCCAAGAAGAAAAAAAAGGGAGATTTTCTGTTTAATAACCCAAATTCTGTTGGATGGAAATCAAAGTAACATTAATGGTTGTTCTATCAGAGTAATGATTAAATCCCAGATTCCATCAGATCACAGTAACTTAAAATATGTTGGTGGGTAGTGTTGACTAGCTGCTTTCTCTCTAATACTATTGTTGGTATTAATGATATCATATGTCGTGTATCAGTTTACTTTTAGCTTTGTGCGATATTCTAAAACAATGCTTGTTATATGGTTACGTTAACACTGAAGAGGTATCTGCTGTGTTTGGTGTATTGTTATATTTAACGTCGTCAGGTTTGCTGCTGTGTATCGTGTACTTCCATGTGTATCGCTGTAAAGTTCATTGTTTTCTTAGGTGTACGATTATATTTAATTTTGTACAGTTCATTGCTGTGTTTGGTGCGTTGCTAAGTTTCACACTATAGTTCACTGCTGTGTTTGGTGTATGATTATATTTAATAAAGTAAAATTTTGTTTCACTTTCTTTACATATCTAACATTCGTAGCTCTTCGGACAATTAAGACATTTTGTTTTTTGATATTTTCTACTTTTGACCATTCATTGGACTTTTGCTACTGTCACCAGTGCATGCACGCAACTACAAAGTGACCATTATACTGGAATTATAACGTTAGGCTACCGTGACTCAACAGAGATAAATATTTAGACCAAAGACCATTTCGTATTTTGAATAGTTGTTGTTACTGTGTAATCCTGAGGTTATGACAGCATTATGGATTGATTTATCGATTAGAAGATCAATATATATTTATTTTCAGAATTAAAAGCATTCACTGGCTATTCAGAGAGCAGAGTTTTTAACCACAGTTATGTTGCTAACGATCCCTAACCAGTCTTGTCAAATTCAATTTTTTTTATTAAGGAATGAAGTGAAAAGGAACAGAGAGCCAGGGTTTCTGATTCAAACTTTGTCAGATATAAATGTTCACGTCTTCGAAATACGTATAAATACAGTTCAGTGTACTTTTCTTAAAACTTTTAACGTTAAACTAAGCGCTTGTTAAGACTGTGTTTAGGTAAAGATGTTAAAGTGTTTAGGTAGATCAAAACCCAGTCCACCTTCCTCGGCATTATGATTTTCATTATTCCAGCTGTTAGTTCGTAACTAGAATATTTTCTGTTCGTTAGTAATGAGTGACGCAGTTACCTTAGGTGATAACGAACCATAGAATTATGCAAAACTCTTTTTGGAAATTATTGCTCATAGGTTACTCTCAGTGACAGTTTTGTCTTCAGAGCTGGTGTGTTATAAAATGATGGAATACTGGTTGTGATTCATACTTCAGTGTGAATCTTGTTACTCATTGTTCTTAAAATATATTTTTATGGCTCTACTTTTTAGTTCGTTTGTTGTTTGTTAAACATGAACGGACCGTTCTTTCTTGACTACGTTATGCCAGATTTTTTTAAAGGCCCGACATGGCTAGATGATTAAGGCACTCGACTCGTAATCTGAGAGTCGCGGGTTCAGATTCCCGTCACACCAAACATGCCCACCCTTTCAGCCGTGGGGCGTTATAAAGTGACGGTCAATCCCTCTATTTGTTGGTAAAAATAGCCCAAGAGTTAGCGGTGGGTGGTGATGGCTAGCTGCCTTCCCTCTAGTCTTACACTGCTAAATTAGAGACGGCTAGCGCAGATAGCCCTCGTGTAGCTTTGTGCGAAATTCAAACCAAAAATTTTTTAAGTTGGCTATATAACTATAAATTACATTTTCGGTAGCTCATATAATAGAAATATCTCAGACTTTATGAAATGAAAAGTGCTCAGTATGTATTTATAATGTTCTAGTTTGAACTTAAAGCGCTGAATTGCTGAACTCTATATATTGCTTTATTGTTGTTTTTGAGTAATTTTAAGACAGTTTCTTTTCTTCTTGGAACACATACCGTTAGGACATATTGCTTAAGATACTGATTTTGTTGAAATAATACTTATATATTTCTTTTTAAATATCCACCCTTTTGTCAGCGCATTGTTTTTTGTTATTTCATTTTGTAGTTTATTGTTTCAAACTGATGAAATGTTCTCTATAACAACTCGGCCGACGATTTTCCGATGACAGCACGAATGACACGAGTCTTGAAGGTTTGCAAATAAGTTCTTATTGTTTGTTTCTGAATTTCGCACAAAGCTACATAATAGCTGTCTGCGCTGGTCTTCCAAAGGACTTTACTCGTGAAAGAAAAAGAGAGAAAAACATGTGATGTTATAAAACTGTTACGCAATAAAAATTATAAAAAATATTTATAATAAATCCCTACCAATAAGATGTGGTATGTGAAACTAATCAGAAAAAAAGGTTGAATTTCGCGCAAAATTACCCGAGGGCTTGTAGCGCTAGCTGTCCCTAATTTAGCAGTCTTAGACTAGAGGGAAGGCAGATATTCATCACCAACCGCCTCCAACTCTTGAGCTGCTCTTTTGCCAACGAATAATCGGATTGACCATTACATATAACTTCTCCATGGTCCGGCATGGCCAGGTGGGTCAAGGCGTTCGACTCGTAATCTGAGGGTCGCGGGTTAGAATCCCGGTCGCACCAAACATGCTCGCCCTTTCAGCCGTGGGGGGCGTATAAAGTGACGGTCAATCCCATTATTCGTTGGTAAAAGAGTAGCCCAAGAGTTGGCGGTGGGTGGTGATGACTAGCTATATTCCCTCTAGTCTTACACTACTAAATTAGGGACGGCTAGCACAGATAGCTCTCGAGTAGCTTTGCGCGAAATTTAAAAACAAACAAACAAACAAACTCCTCCAAAACTGGAAGAGCGAGCGTGGGAATCGAACCATTAGGTGTCGAATAAGCTCCTAACACAGAGAGAATTAAGTACGCAAGCCTCAAAGTAATAACAGTAATTTTACACGATAGCATTGGTTGAAACTCAAGAAACTTTATTTTTATTTTTATTTTCGGCCAGAACACAACCCAAGGGTAAATAAAAAAAATATAACAGTATTAAATTTATTCAATCGTTTTCGATGCAAATCTTAAACAGTGTATTTTGTTTAGAAAATTTCAGCGGAACTGAACTGTGGGATATAAAAATACAAATTGTCTTAGGAACCATCTGGATGCAGTAACTCGGGTCATTGTAAGGTATAGTAATGTACTTGAGATTTCTTAGAACTATAAATTCAAAGTGTAATCTTAAAAATTATATGACTTGTAATGAGAAGTAACACTAGATAGCTCATCTGGGTTCTATAGAAGAATAAAAGAGTTTCGAACAACACTTTAAAATTCGATTTACGTAAGTCAATTATCCACGTACACCACAATAATCTTATTTGCTCTTGACTTAAAGCTGGGTTTTCCGATCATAACTGGTAGAAATGGATGCTGTAAATTGTACAGAAAGTCTGTGAAAAGAGCAGAACAACATGAAACTTACTGCATTCTCTACTCATCCTAAAACAGGGAGGTCTTTATATTATTTCTCAGGGGTATCTAAAATATACATTTATATCCATGTTGTAAAGCAGCGTTGTCTAATACTGAACCAGCGAACATTCTTAAAACAAACGATGGTCATTTTTTTAAATCTCTGATTCATTCCTAAGCAAATATTCTTATCTCACAAGTATTTCAATGAATAACATAACACTCGTTTGCCAACTTAACCCTAGAATTACTGATGAGAGCTTATGTAGGTTCTAATGTTTTTTAAATACATTTTTCTCGACTATTTACCTACCAGATTACCTGTGAACCCTTTACTTTGTTAGTTTATAAAAGTCCTAATGACATTTGAATAAAAATAAGTAGTGTGCCTACCATGGATATCAAAACTCGGTTTTTAATGTTATAAGCCTTCAGAGTTAACGCAGAGACACTGGAGTAATGACAAAAAACAAAACAAAAATCATGAAATTTCAATCAATCCCATTAATTATAACTGTGTCTTCCACAAAAAAAAAATTATATAGAAAATAATAATTTCTTTAAACGTTTTCAGTAGATTCGTTATTATGAATGTAGCAATAAGTTGACTTTTCATAATACAGTATATGTATCCCATCAATAGTGTTAAAAAAAGTGGGCGATTTAAGGTTAAACAAATTATTTTGACTCTAATGATTTAGTTACTTGAGGTGTAATATTCAAAATTTCGAGAAAAGTTACCCAAGAATTAGATGCTCACAATAATTTCTAATTTTGAACCGATAGACTTGGACGAAAGCAGTTAGTCAACAGCACACACCGCCGACTCTTGGGTCACTCTTCTACCAACGAATAATGAGATTGATCGGGACATTATAACGCCCTCACGGCTGAAAGGGCAAAAATGTTTGGTGTGACGGAGATTGGAACCCTTGACCCTCGAATTGCAAGTCAAGTGCTCTAACCACCTGGTCACACTTGGCTCGATTGGGTGTGATACCATTAATCACGCAGCTGGGATTTGATTATACAAAAGTCGCAATGATATTAAGTCATCTCTGTGAAAATACTTTCTTTTGTTTTCATTTACGCTTAATATTTTATGGCAATTTGCTCATGCATAGAGAATCTGAATTATTAATAGATTTATTTTCTCTCGAAAATAGTTTGAAAGTTAATAAAAAAGATATAAGTCGTCACATTTTCATATCTTCGAAACGGCGCACTCATCAATTTATTTATACTTGGAGCTACACAACGATCCATGGTAATTTGATAATTCTTTCAACCATATCTAATAAGATTAGGAAAAAAAGGTAATGTAAGATCTTATCTTGTAAAATGGCATACCATGTAAATGAATAGAGCTTTTGGTTGGATTATTTTAGCGATTTAACATAGTACAATGAAGATTAGGGCTCGGTATTGTTTAAGCCTGCAAACCTACACAAGAGTTATCTGCGCACAAATAACTTAAAGAGAAGGTAATTAGTTAATAGCATATACCGCCAACTCTTGAGCTACTCCTGTTTTACCGAATATTAGATTATGACCGACCTCGTAATCATCTTCAGTCTCTGTTATAATCTCAGTAATATCTCACGATTCACAGTCAGACAAGGAAATCGGTTTAATCTCTAAACTACGCATTCAACCAGCAAAGAAGATCGGAGCTAGTTTAAATCCACACTCTCAACCAGCCAAAGAGATCGGAGTTAATCTCAAAACTTCTCATTCAACCAGCAAAAAAAGATCAAAGTTAGTTCAAATCTTGAAGCTCAGCCACCAAAGAAGGTCGGGGCTAGTCTTAAATCCACAGTTCTGCGAGTCAACAGGATTGAACTATTCTAAAATCTCCATTCTAAACTAATAATACAAATCCTCACAACGACAACAACAAAAACTGTTTTAATTACATGAAAACTAACATATTATATCACAATCAAGTATTTTAACGTCGTTAAAAAGAGAGAACGGAACATACATTTACTTGAAACACGTTCTGTCATTCCACTTTTAGAAGGATCGAAATTTACTTCAGGGTAGACTAGTGGTTAGCGCTCCCAGGCTGTAAATCCAAGAATTCGTGGTTAGGGCTCAGTTAACTCGAAAAAGAGTTTTGCATTTTTGGGCCATGATAACACTTAATGACATTTAAATCGTGCTATTCTGTCAAAAAGTGTAGCCTAGCGGCAGATTCTGGTAATTTCTCTCTATTTTGTTATTTCAACTTTTGGAGATAACACTTTTGTACTTTTGGCCACGTTATCAAATTTTGATAATCAAGACAAACCAGATTTACACTTTTAAACTTATGTACATAAGATTTTAAAAAACATCAACAGATTTGTAAGTCAAGATTTACCTTCAGTGCAGGACCCAACATGGCCTGGTGGTTAAGATACTCGACTCGTAATCCGAGGGTCGCGGGTTCGAATTCCCGTCACACCAAACATGCTCGCCCTTTCAGTCGAGGAAACGTTATAATGTAACGGTCAATCCTACTATTCACTGGTAAAAGAGTAGCTCAAGAGTGGGCGATGAGTGGTGATAACTAGCTGCCGTCCCTCTAGTCTTACACTGCTAAATGTAGCTTTGCGCGAAATTCAAAACAAGCCAGTCTTTCAGTGCGATCATTTTAAACAAACAAACGGTCACGAAACACCAAAGAGAGTCCCTTTTTAAGAGAACAGTAAATGGTATGAGAGATATTTCAATCTCATCCAATAGTACACGGAAAAAGTTATCTGTACGGTAATTGTTTAAATTATGGCTATATACCTTGTTTCGCACTCAAATAACTAAATTATTAAACTGATTTTAGAATTGTATGTGTGTGTGAAATTAAGCACAAAGCTACACAATGTGGTAGAGGGGCTCTGCCCATCCCTGGTATCCTAACCTGGTTTTTAGCGATGCGAGTCCGCAGACATACAGTTGTGCAAGTGGGAGGCGTGTAAGAATTAGCGGTTTGTTTGAAGTTAAGCACAAAGTTACACATGGGCTACCTGTGCTCTGCCCACTATGGGTATCGAAACCCGGTCTCTAGGGTGGTAAGTCCGCAGAGCATAATTTTGTGAACCACCAGTGTATGAGATAGTAAAAAAAAAAAACGACTTTCAACATCAGCTTTAACTCTTAGACGCGCAGTGTTTTCAAGTGTCTCAAATGATATGTCAATTAAAATATAAGGTGTAGCCTTAAAATATTGTGAATATAAACTGATGTATTAAAAAACAGCATAGAATGTATTTCCTTTAGGTGGTGAAGCAAATCCAGACGCCAAACGATTGTATGATGATTTAATTTCCCGTTACAACAAGCTAGTTCGTCCAGTTCTCAACGTCAGCGAAGCACTGACTGTTAGCATCAAGCTCAAGCTATCTCAGTTGATTGAAGTGGTAAGGATTTATCTTAAGTATTAGCATCATAGAGCTAGTAATTTGTATTAATTATATCCTATTGTCTGAGCACGCACCTATTTCATGACCTATATAAATTTATGAATTGTGTTGCTTAGAATATTTTTTGATTGTTTGTTATTGATTTTCGCGCAAAGCTGCATGAGGGCTATCTGAGCTAGCGGTCCCTAATTTAGCAGTGTAAGACTAGAAGGAAGGCAGCTAGTCATCACCACCACCCATCGCCAGCTCTTGGACTACTCTTTTACCAACGAATAGCGGGATTGACCGAAACTTTATAACGTCCCCTCGGCTGAAAGGGCGAGCATGTTTGGTGCGACGAGGATTCGAACCCGCATTAAGATTACGAGTCTAATGCCTTAACCACCTGGCCATGCTGAGCCTTTCTTAGAATAAACAGTTTATTTACTTTTCAGGTTCAGTTGTTTGTTATTAAGAACAAAACAACCCAAAGGGTTATCAGTGCTTTGCCCACCACGGGTAACGAAACCCGGTTTCTAGCAGTATAAGTCCGCAAATATACTACTGTGCTTCTGGTGGGAGGGAGGGTTCGAATCACGATCAAGGCATTAGATATTTCAGTCGTTAAATACATCTTTCCAGCTGTGTCTGTTTGAACATACGCTTTACAATTCTTTGTGTATTTATATATAATGTTCTGTTTTGTTTTGTTGACTAGCGCGCTTTCAAAGTTAAACCAACTTGTATCTTACACTAAACATTATCACTGTTTCACCTCTTATTGAGAAAAATGAAAACTGAAAATGAAGAATTTTGAGTTTTCTAGCTATAGGATTTATATATGCAGTAGTGTGATTGCATAAACATAATAAGTAATGCTAGTGAGCAATTAATAGCTTTAGTATTTTTAATCTGAATAGCACTTGATGCGACACATTGGCTAAAAGCCAAGGTTAAAGCTTAAAGTTAAAGGCCATCACAGTTCAGGCATCACTATTCTTGAAGAATGACTGTGGATAGAAGGAAGACAACCAGTAACCAGCACTCTTCCACCTGCCATCCACTCACACGGATTGATTGTTATGAATAGAAAGCTTAGGGTGTGGAAAATATTCTAATATTTTATAATGTCGCAAAGAATCGTGCTCGGCTGGGGAGGTTCGACATCTCGTGTTCAAGTCCATCACAGAGTCGGACTTGTTTGTTTGTTGTTAATCGCAAACTTACCTAATGGCCTATCTATGATCTGCTCATCATGAGTATCAAAACGCGAATTTTAGAGCGTTAGAAGCCTACAACCTTATCGCTGTGCCACTTGAGAAGAGAACCAAAATAGGCCTATTCATAACCAAACAACGGGATTGGCCCAACGTCTTTGGGTAAAAATGTACCGGGCGTGTTCATGAATCATATGATGAGCCTTCCCATCCGCAGTCCAATCCCAACATTTTCTGGATCTCTTCCTGAGCTGACTCCTCCCCGTCCAAGTGATACTGCAGAATGTCTACGGACTTTTTGTAACCAGGTTTCGATACCCGTGGTGAGAAAGGCACAGATAGCCCATTGTGTAGCTTTGTATTTAATCATAAATAAACAAAAATATTTCTCGAGCCATGGTTAAATATTAAGATATGATAATTAGGTAGATAGAAAAAGTAACTTATGAATTGAAAACGCCAATCCTGTATTTGAAAAAACTGACTATTGGTATAAAATATCATAAATCACTGTAGAAAAGAGAAACAAACCAGAATCGATAATGATTAGAATGAACTAAATTATTACTCTCCCAGTTTAGGAGATTAATCTAGATTAGTCCTAAAGCTACAAATTAAGCTAACAATTTAAAACACTGTTTTGATATTTTGTCTTCAAATATGTGCGAAAAATAGAATATAATAAGTTTCTATAGCTTACTCAACACTTTAGTGATGTAAACATTAAATTTGTTCCAAACTGTTTGCGTACCTGAAATATATTTATTTTAAAAAATCAGTGGATATTCGACTCTGAATTATTTAACAGTGAAGACAACTAGAATAATTACAACAAGGGGAGTATACAGAAAACGGCAATGGTAAATAACGCTAAAGTCCTTGGTTCGACTCCTCGCGGTGGACATTACGAAACTGTAGGCCTAACAAAAGATTACTTAAGAGCTTGTATATATGTTATATGTGTATTCAAATTTTCCATGTAAAAAAAATCTTCGTTTGGTTTGTATTAAGTGTTAATTGCTATAGCAAATATGATATGTTGTTCCCTAAATTTTGGAATGTATATTTGCTGCTCTAAGTGTTAAAATTCCCCTTGAGATGACTAACCATGTTACAATTTTACCACGATATTAAAAATATTTGCGTCTAGTCTCTCGAAATACTGGTGCAGAAATATAGTTCTATGGTAAAGACATGAAGTTCATAGTTATCTTTGAAAGTTGTTTTCAACGTAGCCTGAAAATAAAGCAACTACTTTACCAACCGTAATGTTGACAGGATTGCTTTCCATCTTCTTACTTTCGCTATTTTCTTTCTAATACTATCAGTAGTAGTACATTGTAATACTTTTGTTTCTACAGTCTACGTATAAGTAATCCACAAGATAACTAGATAACGGGAACTGATAAGACTCTAATTTGTGCACTTTAATCACATGTACTTCAACAAAACACAGTGTAAGGTTTCTAGTGAGGGTGGTTCAGTTGCAACATTTATATATTGCACACGACACAACAACGTGTAACTCTTCGCTTTAAATATCATTACACGGCCAGTCTAAGGTCTTGCTGTCGAACCATTAGGTGGTCCATGTTGCAAGGCTTATCTTAAGTATCATATCAAAGTTAATTTGCCGTTTCCAAGACAACTGTGAACAAAGAGAGTGTGCAATGTAACTTATAGCTGGAGGATTATGTTATAGTATTTTAATTTTATTTTTTGAGGAAAATACTTTTTTAATATTTAAAAAAAATACATTTTGCCCACCTTTTTTATTTCCCTTTCCGTACAGGCATAACCTTCCGCAAAGCACTTTACCAATCTAAAACTAATATACAGTTGTGACAGACGTTTATAGGTATTCAATTAGCTAAAATAGATTTAATAAGTAAAAGATACATACAACATATATTGGTTTTCTTTAGATTAGGTCTTAATAGCTATTTGAATTTTATAAATTATTAAATTAACAATGCCTAGTTATCTTGTTTAAGTAGTATTTAAGGCTTATTACGTGAAAAGAATTGTTTGTTTTTTTTTTGAATTTTGCGCAAAGCTACACGAGAGCTATCTGCTCTAGCCGTCCCTAATTAGCAGTGTAAGACCAGAGGGTAGGCAGCTAGTCATCATCACCCACTGTCAACCCTTGGGCTAATCTTTTACCAACAAGAGATGTGTGTTATGTACTACGTAAGTTTCCGGTTGATGTTATTATTCAAAGTATTAATTATACTATGTAACAAAATTTTTACTTTTTCTTGTTCCTGGAGAAAAAGTGTTATTTCCCAATTGCTTAAGCCTAAAGTAAATATAAAAGACCTATTTCTCTCTTCAAACTTTGCATTTGTGACCTCGAAGTGTATAACGAAAACATGATGGGAGACTATATTTGAGGGCTGATAAGTGAAAGTGATTTACATTACAGTTGCAAATCTTGAAAAACCACTCACTTCTAATCATTTTTGTGTAACTTTAGTATAAATACATGTAAATCTTGATTCATATGCTGTTTAATTCAGACCTTATGTGAATGTGCAAATTTGCCCGTTTTTACATAGAAAATAGGTTAACTTCTAAATTTCATTATTCAGGTCACAAAAGCAAAGTTTGAAGGGAATAATGGCCATTTTCTGTACTTTTACAACATGAGAAATTTAGAAATACGTAACACATAGTATCAGACTTCTTGAAACTGCATTTATCTTGACATGTATAATGGGATGCATACAAAAGACTATTAAAATAGAGACATAAACACCAGTGCAGCTACGCGTTTCAGGTGCAAACCAACCTTTGTTTTGTATATCACTCTTGACATACACCTAAGGTGATGTTCATTGTCCAAGATTTCATTGGTCAAAACACTAGAGGGTTTAATGTTTAATATCTACTTTTCACGATCTTTTATGATAAAAGCTTTTGTTGAATGCTTATATTACTGATCCAACTATGGAGAGATTTATTAGTTCAAATATTTGTTTCGTTTGTTTGTAGTTAAGCTCAAAGATACACAATTGGCCATCTCTGCTATGCCCAGCACTAGTATTATCGAAACCTAGATTTTAGCGTGGTAACCTTCATACATACCGCTAAGCCACTAGAAAAAATTTTGTTTTTTTGTTTTTTAAATTTCGCACAAAGCTACTCAAGGGCTATCTGTGTTAGCCGTCCCTACTTTAGCAGTGACTAGAGGGAAGGCAGCTAGTCATCACTACCCACCGCCAACTCTTGGGCTACTCTTTTACCAACGAATAGTGGGATTAACCGTCACATTATAACGCCCCCACGGCTGAAAGGGCGAGCATGTTTGGTGCGACGGGGATGCGAACACGCGACCCTCAGATTACGAGTCGCACGCCTTAACACGCTTGGCCATGCCGGGCCCACTAGAAAAGATGGAAGTAATTGTTTTCAGAACCTTAAAATAATTTATAGACATAAGATAAACTTTATTTTCGGGACCACATAGATTGAAATTAACCAATAAACATTTCAATTTGTATAAGATTCTAACTTTTGTTTTCGAGTATATGATATTTTTTAAAACCTTTATTTTTTAAGTAGTAACTAAGAAACACATATACCTACAGTTCACGAATCTCTACATTTGAGGTCTTATTTCCAAGTTTGTTTCATTCTCAAGCTGCGACGTTTTCGAGTGAAGAAGGATTCTCTTGTTTGTGTTCGATAAATTAACAGCTTTTCACAAGTCTTGTACAAAAAGGAAAACACGTGCAATTGTAAGGGCGTCGAACTATTCACCAATCAGGCATTTAGCAACGATGTTTCGTGTACATTCAGCATGGATGAATACAGCTTAGATGACCAAACATAGTTATTTGCAGACACAGCTGGAGAAAACCATTTCCCGTCAACCAGGATTGGCAGAAACACGTGAAACTAATATTTATCAACAGATATGTCAATCGCGTCTTTTCTATCTCCTCCTGACTGCAGTGAAAGACATAAAAAAACAGAACGACTGGTTTTATCTTTTCGTCATTGTAGACTGAAACTACATCTCGTTTGTTAGAAAGAAAAGCACCACAATCAGAATTCTTTGCATTTTATTACAGAAACATTCGTTGCTCCTATAAGACCTAAGCATAATGGAGAAGTTTCCCAGATGTTGCATTTTTGGATATTAAAAACCGACATCGGTGTGCTGTGCAGTTTGGGTGAAAAGAAAAAAAATGAAGACGGAAATCATTAAGTTTTTAGTTTCAGTTAGATTTTAACGTAAGTGCGAGAACTTATGAAGCTAAAATTTGGATTTCGACGCCCGTTGTGGGCGCAGTACAGACAGCCCATTATTTATCTTTGTGCTTAATTGTTTGGTTTAGTTTGAATTTTGCGCAAATATACACTAGAGCTATTTGCACTAGCCATCCCTAACTTAGCAGTGTAAGATTAGAGGGAAGATAGCTAGTCATCATCCCTCACCACCAACTTTTGGGCTACTCTTTTACCAACGAATAGTGGGATTGACCGTTACATTATAATGCCCCCACGGCTGCTAGGGTGAACATGTTTGTTGCGATGGAAATTCGAACCCGCGACTTTCGGATTACGAGTCAAGTGCCTTAACCACATAGCCATGCCGAGCCCTTTGTGCTTAAACACAAATAAACGCATAAATAAATATATATATATATATACACAAATCATCATTTTAAGCCAAGGACAATTGGTTAGATGCTCTTTGATTTTAAACTCCTTTAAACAGATCCTTGAGCGAAGTTTCAATGAGAAAATTACATTTATTAAATGATTGCTGCACTCGATGTATGATCAACATCTTACTTTTAGATTTGGCACGATTCATGAACTCTCACTAAACCTACTAGCTGTTCACTAATTCTCTCACTGAATTGTTGTAGAAGGAGAAATGGCTTTACAGCTCAACCCCCCATGTCCTTAAACGCTGAGTATATCTCTTAGTGTGTGCTTTTATATCTCAAATCCATGAACGTGATTTCTGTCGGGTTTGTTATTAATAGTACTTGCAAAAAAGAGTGCCAAATATAGCGGAGGTATAAAAAATATATATCTATGACTAAGAGTAGAAGGTAAATCTGGTAACTTAAATATACATAAAATAAGATAGAGTCAAGACACTGCATATAAAATTAAATAACATAATCCACATATTTGTATGTTAATTAATCTTTAGGCTTAATTTCATAATAATGTGTTTTTTTTCTAGATTATACCCATATGCTTTAGTAAAGTGAAGTTAATTGCACTATATACGAGAAGCGTTCGACGTGTCGTACAGCCCTTGGAATTGGTGTCTTTATTGTCTATCGTGCTGTTCTAGTTTTGTTTGTTTTGAATTTCGCGCAAAGCTACTCAAGGACTAACTGCGCTAGCTGTCCCTAATTTTGCAGTGTGATACTCGAGGAAAGGCAGCTAGTCATCACCACCCTCCGCCAACTCTTGGGCTACTCTTTTACCAACGAATATGAATAGTGGGATTAACTATCACATAACGCCCCCACGGCTGAAAAGGCGAGCATATTTGGTGTGACAGGTATTCGAGCCAGCGACCTTCGGATTACGCTAGTGCTTAAACCACCTGGCTATGCCAAGCCCATCATGTTCTGATGGCCATGATTATACATTATGGTGAAGACACCGTAGCTTCAATTATAACAAGACTTTCGAGATCAAGTTTCGATTATAAGTACGAGAACTCACTGTAGTTATGTTGGGGGACACGAATATGTGGAAGGATGGGATTGATCTTAATCCAATTTCTTTTGGTAATCTTTCTCATAAAATCGGTAGTGGCTAAGAACTTGTGAGTCTTTGCCAATTTCCTGAAAGAGGCATGATGTGCCCAGTTTCATCGCAATAACTTTTAAACCCGAAAGTGTTTCCTTTTTTTATCACCATAGTTTCTGATTGACTTGGGGTATAGTTTCTGAACTTTTGTTTTCTTACGATTTTCGCTGCCCAACTTTTACCATTTCCATAAAAAGAAAGTGTGTGTGTATTTTTTCTTATAGCAAAGCCACATCGGGCTATCTACTGAGTCAATCGAGGGGAATCGAACCTATGATTTTGGAGTTGTAAATCTGTAGACTTACCGCTGCTCCAGTGGGGGACTGAAAGGCAAGAACACATACACACATGGAAACACAAAACAAAAACTGAAGGTCCCCTTCTATAAATGTCGGATTATGTTTCACCTTATAATGCCGCTGCACGAATATTCTTTCTTAGATAACGTTCTGAGGTATTTGCTTTCTGTGGCGGAATTGCACGTCTAATACTTACAAAATCGATATCTACCATATATATATTTATATATACATGCCAAACATGGCAACACGTGTCGCATGCGTAGCAATGCGTCATTTGCATACCGTATAAATCAATTCTCAAACAATGTAATTAATCTTTATATATTAGGATTAACTCATTTAAATAACTTAATATTTTCAATTACCTATAATGAAGTTGAAAAGGTTTTAAACAGTAAAAAAAAAACATTTTACAATTGGACAAAACAGGGGAGAAGAAAAATGTACCTCTGAAAAATACAAGAATGAAAGTAAGGCCAATGAAATCCCCCATTTTAAACTCAAACAAGGGTCATAGTGCAGTATCCCATAATCCTTAGATCACCTAGGTCAACGATCATTCCAAATAATCATATTGAAATAACTTTATTTCATTCCATGAATCCAATACAGAAAGAGAGAAAGAAAAAAAAATACCGTTCTCTATACTATACAATGACGTCATGTCTACATGCCAAACACATGTATGAATATTGAGAAAAAAATTACTTGAACATGTCTATCTAAAGATATGTTGTGACTCGCTCTGAACAAATGAAATTGATTGTTCTTTGACTCGCAAGACAGGACGCATGCATTTTCAAAGAATTAGAAGCATGACCCGGCATGGCCAAGCGTGTTAAGGCGTGCGACTCGTAATCTGAGGGTCGCGGGTTCGCATCCCCGTCGCTCCAAACATGCTCGCCCTTTCAGCCGTGGGGGCGCTATAATGTGACGGTCAATCCCACTATTAGTTGGTAAAAAAGTAGCCCAGAGTTGGCGGTGGGTGGTGATGACTAGCTGCCTTCCCTCTAATCTTACACTACTAAATTAGGGACGGCTAGCACAGATAGCCCTCGAGTAGCTTTGCGCGAAATTTAAAAAAAAACAAACAATTAAAAGCATATCATAAGGGTGAGAGAGAGTTAAAACGAAATACTTTTTCTAAACTGTAAAGATATTTTCTAAAAGTCTATAATGTAATTTTAATGCACACTGACAATTATCACAACCAGTTGATTTATTTTTATAATAGTCATATATTTGCCAGACATTTTCCTTTGCATTTTAAATATTATGTGGCTCTACGTTGTTTGTCAGTTTTATAAACACCAAGTTAAATATTCATATAAGAGCTTGTATTCGAATTTGCCGTCCCTGATTTTGCAGTGTAACACTAGAGAAAAGGCAACTAGTCATCATCACCCACCGAAAACTCTTGGGCCACTCTTTTACCAAAGAACAGTGGGATTGACCGTAATATTATAACGCCCCCACGGCTGAAAGAGGAGCGTTTGTGTAACGCGGATTCGAAATCGCGATTCTCAGATTACGAGTCGAACTATATATAAGAGATTATGTTTTCTATTAGTAAAAGTGAGGCCACGAATGTCATTTTTCTATTAATCTTTTCTGATTAAAATACGCCAAGTGTCAGTTCTTCCTAAGATCAAATTTAGTGAAATTCGATTACTAATTGTATCGATAATGTCATTAGTATATGTGATGACGAAGAGATACGTAAAGTGGAAGTATAATTTAGAAAATGATTTCTAAATTCAGAGAACATTTTATGACATTGAATTCGCGATTTTTTTTCCTGAAGTTCCTTCATAGTATATACCTAAGAGATAATTTTACGTCTGTGCTTTGTCGTGTAGACGGCAGGTTGTCCTTCATCTGATCAAACTGAAAATACCAAACGATCTTTTCTAGTAAAACTATCAATTAATTGGGTCTTTGTTTGTTTTGAATTTTGTGCAAAGCTACACGGGGTTCATCTGCACTAGCCGTCCCTAACTTAACAATGTAAGACTCATAAGGATCAGGATAAATTAATACAAATCATTCAAAGTTAAGTTCAAATATTAAGCCTTTTGTAGAAATACTTTATTATCATATTACTTTTTAACATAACGCCAAGTTTTTGTGTGACTAATCAATAAGTATCAAAGTAATTTGGTACAAGAATTCGAATCGTGGTTTTGTGTTAGAGGAGTTTGGTTTGTTTTGAATTTCGCGCAAAGTTACACGAGGGCTATCTGCGCTACCCGTCCATATTTTTGCAGTGTAATACTAGAGAAAAGGCAGCTACTCATCACCACCCACCGTCAACTATTGGGCTACTCTTTTACCAAAGAATAGTGGGATTGACCACCATATTATAACGCCCCCACGGCTGAAAGGCGAGCATGTTTGGAGATATAGGGATTACGAGTCGAGTGCCTTAACTACCTGATTATGCCGGGCCCACACAAAACTGAAACGTAAGGTTTTCTTTTTTGAAACAATTTTTGGAACTTTGGTTTTATTTGTATGAATAGCAGCTTCAATATTCGTAGCTTTCGTTATTGGTATTGGTATTTCGTATTGGTCATAAAGGGAATTCCAAGGAACATAAAATCCAGTTCGACTGTTCTTACAAACATTGGAAGATACATTGCCTGCGCTTGTCTTTTTAACAAAAATATTTAGAAATGTTTATCATCGACTTATTTTACCATCGTGAATTATCTGTTTGGGTTTATCTGGTTTAAATGAGAGAAAAACTCGTGAGTAACGTTAAGGTTATAGAAGACTGAAGAAATGTCATAACTTTATCAAAACCCAAAAATCTTATGAAGTGAATTTATGATGACAATGTCTTCAATTTTTAGTATAAATATATTGACTAGTATTGAAGATAAGTCAGGTACGGCTATCGCTCTTAGTCCAATGTATCCTTGTGCGAAGTTCAAACCAATCCAAAATATTACAAATATTATTTCTGCTGAGAATAAATTAAAATTATAAGACGATTAGATAGATTTACTGATTAAAAAAATCAAATTAACATTTTTCATAAAATATTAAGCTTTTTAAAACAAGATATGAATAACATTTCTTAGAGGCTTCTTTCTTCTTGCAGTAGTTTATATTATTTATATTTTTATTATTTGATAAAAGATAATTGAAACGTTTAAGATTTATAATATAAAGTTGGAAATGCCATAGCCAGGTGATTAGGGAGCCTGACTCGTAATATGAGGGTCACGGGTTCGAATCCCTGTCACATCAAGCATACTCCTTTTAGCCGTGAAGGTGTTATAATTTCACCGTTAATCCCATTCTTCATTAATAAAAGAATAACCGAAGAGTTGACGGTGGATGGTGACGACTAGCTGACTTCTTTCTAGTCTTGCATTGCTAATTTAGGAACGTCTAGCGCAGATAACCCTAGTGTAGGTTTGCGCTAAATTCGAAAATAAATAATCTTTCACAAAAATATATTTATGGAAAATATAATCTTTATAGCTTTTGAGTCGATGTTATTAAAATAATATCCTTATAGGGAACATAGTTTTAACTCTTCACAATAACATACTTATAAAGAAAACACTTTTATCTCGATGCTCTTACATTAACGCACTTAAAAATAACGTTTTATACTCAGTTCAGTATTTTCATGTGCAAGAAAGAGCTTACAGAAAACTTAATTTTTAACTCGAATTTATGACAGAAGTATACTTACAGAGCACTTATTTTTGACTGAATATTATGTTTTATGCTACAGAAATCCACTTCAAAAGCACTTGAAATTACGTTATATATCGATCTGATAGTCTAATACTAATCCCAACTGTTTTGGCACTTAACGATAAACCTCCATTTTTTAAATATTTTACATTCTCTTTCAAGAAGACGTTTTCCTGTGTTCTATATTTCCATAAAAGATTAAAATTAACTTATTCTCTAAGACACCCTCTCGTCAAGAAGAAAAACTAACAAAATCAATTTGGCAACATAAAGATTTTCATTTCGATTAAACTGAATGAGTTTCTTTAGTGTATACGAAAGCCAATATATTTGATTTGTGTTCTTTATTAATTTTTCTTTATCAAACTATTTTTAAACTAAAAAAATATTTAGCCTTTTTTATAATTCTAAATCCATTGTTCAATTTACTTATTTCTGGAAGTTAATTAGCACCTGAAAAGAAACAAAACAACTCAAATCTTAAATCATCGGACACATTAGAATATTTAAAGAAGCCTCGTAAGATCTATCTCCCACACATTAATCATAACCTCGAGAAATATTTAAGTTAAAATCAATGATCGCAGACTAGTTGTGATATGTCAATAATACAGTTATGTGGTGCTATTTCATAAAAACTTGGTTACTCTGTTTTCTCACTAAGACTGTTTTTTTTTTTTATATTATTTTCAGAATTTAAAGGAGCAGATAATGACAACAAACGTCTGGGTTCAACAGGTTAGTAATCACCGTATACGTATGTTAAAGATTTCTTTTTTCTTACACCAAGGCTGAAACTGAAAATAGAATATGTGACGTAGAGGCCTAAGACATTCCTTCATTGGCCGTATCCTCTGCTGTATAGTGCAGTTTCGCTTTTATAAGGCTCATCAGCACAGCTTGGATTAGCAAACCAAATAAATGCCATTAGGCTTCTTATAAGGATAAAATACGTGTGATATCTATGGGATTTTGAATCCATCTTAACATTATTGACATATCTAAGTTAGTTTAGGTTACTATACGGTGAAGTAAAACAGACTCGAAACCACCTGGGCAGGTCAGTACTGTGGTTTCATCTTTGTATAATAATGATGATAAAAGTGTAAAAAAATATTCAAGAAGTTCGTGAAACATGTTTTTCACTTTAATAGTCTGTCTTTATTTCAGTTTATATATATATATATACACTGCTGGCCGAAATCTTAAGGCCAATGAACATAAAGAAAAAATATGCATTTTGCGTTGTTAGACTCAACCACTTATTTGAGTAGAGCTTCGAAAGATGAAAATAAGAAAAGGGAAAATAAAAATAAAAACGTTTTAGCATTTAATAGGGAAAATGTGAACATATGAAATTAGCCTAAATACGAGTTGGTCAAAAGTTTAAGACCATACCGAAAAATATGGCAAAGGCTAAAAAGTTGACAGAGTTTGAACATGACAGAATTGTCGAGCTGCAAAAGCAAGGTTTCTCTCAACGTGCCATCGCTGGTGAGATTGGGCGTAGTAAAACTGTTGTTGCAAATTTTTTAGAAAACCCTGAGGGATACGGAACGACAATTTCATGTGGTCGACCCAAGAAAATTTCGCCGGCGTTGAGCAGAAAGATTCGACGAGTTGTCCGGCAAGACACCAGCCGATCGTCGAACCATATTAAGGCCCTTACGGACGCAGAATGCAGCTCAAAATCAACAAGACGGCATCTACGAGAGAAAGGCTTTAAAACCGTAAACGTCTTCAAAGGCCACGCCTCCTTCCACACCACGAAACACCACGGTTAAACTTTGCTGAGAAGCACCAAACACGGGACATAGAAAAGTGGAAGAAGGTTTTGTTCTCTGATGAGAAACAATTTAACCTGGATGGTACAGATGGCTTCTAACGTTACTGGCACGATAAGGATATCCCGTCGGAGTCATTTTCTACATGACACAGTGGAGGAGGTTTCATCAGGATCTGGGGTGATTTATCCTTCCATGGAACAATGAAGCTTCAGGTTATACTGGGGCGTCAAACAGCGGCTGGCTACATTGGCATGTTGGAGAAAGCATCCTTATTGACTGAAGGCTCTCGCTTGTGTGGAAATGACTGGATCTTTCAGCAGGACAATGCTGCAATTCACAATGGCCGCAGGATAAAGGACTTCTTCATGGCGAATAACGTGATTCTTTTGGACCATCCAGCGTGTTCACCCGAACTGAACCCCACTGAAAATGTTTGGGGGTGGATGGCAAGGGAAGTCTGTATAAATGGAAGTCAGTTCCAAATAGTGCATGATCTTCGTAAAGCCATCTTCACCACTTGAAATAACATTCCAGCCAGCCTTCTGTAAACGCTTATATCGACCATGCCAAAGCGAATGTTTGAAGTTATTCGTAATGACTGCCGTGCAACTCACTACTGAGACCTGTTGTTGGGCATTTCCTACCCTGTTTAGGACTTCTTTTTGGTATGGTCTTAAACTTTTGACCAGCCAGTATTCAGGCTAATTTCATAGTGTTCACATTTTCTCTATTAAATGCTAAAAAAAGTTTTTTTTTTTAATTTTCCCTTTTCTTCTTTTCATTTTTCGAAGCTCTACTCAAATAAGTGGTTGAGTCTAACAACGCAAAATGCATATTTCTTCTTTATGTCATTGGCCTTGAGATTTTGGCCAGTAGTGTATATATATATAGTTCGTATGTATATATACCATAATTTGAAAGGAATAATTCTTAATTAATATTTGTATGTGCTGTAGTTATAAATTCATGCGTAGGAAGACTTGAAGCTGTCGGTTAACTAGAAGAGTGTATTTGCGATGTGTTGACTTAATCTAGATAAATTTAAAAAAGGAATTTCTCTTCATGAAATATTCCTACTTCATCCTGGACTTCATTACTAAAAGCTCCTTTAATTTCATTAGCAAACAATGTTTACAAATGTGAACTTGACATATACAAGATAAATATTTGGATTAACCAATAGTCTTACGATGAACCAGTTAGGTTTCTTGTGATGTGATCCGACGCATAAGTTAAATCATTTGAGAATTGATATATATACGAGGGCTGTTCAAAAAATACGCGGACTGTTTGAATTGCGCGGCTCCAGTTGGTTCCAGGGAAATCCGCTTGGTGTCGCTAGGTTTGCCAGATCAGCTGATTACGATGCCATTTCCCGATTGCAGATATCTTTATTTGTGTATTAGCTACGCGGTTTTAAGTGAACTGCGATTTTTTTCGTTTGGCGGATTTCAGAATGAATGACCTGAAGGAGCAACGACTTGCTGTGAAATTTTGTGTTAAACTTGGAAAATCTGCGACTAAAACTTTTGCTATGCTTAACACGGCTTACGGTGATATTGCTATGAAGCGTACGGCATGTTTCAAGTGGCATGAACGTTTTAAGGATGGTCGACAGTCCATTGAAGATGATGAGCGTCCTGGACGTCCTTCCACGTCAACTGATGACCCACACGTTGACAAAATCAAAACCCTGGTGCGGGCAAATCGACGTCTGACTGTCAGGGAGCTTGCTGAAGAGTGTGGGATATAAGTTGGATCTTGCTACGAGATTTTGACCGAAAACGTGAAGATGCACTGCGTTGCTGCGAAATTCAGCCCTCAGAACGCGTGAGTTTTTGGCCAAACACTCGATCACTGTTCTTCCCCACCCTCCTACTCATGACCTTGCTCCTTGCAAGTTTTTCTTGTTCCCCAATCTCAAAAGACCCTTGAACCCTTGAAAGGAAGAAGATTTGAGACGATTCCCGAGATTAAGGCAAATGCAACGAAGGAGCTGGAGGACATTACAAAAGAAGCGTACCAGGACTGTTTCAACAAGTGGAAACACCGTTGGGATAAGTGTGTGCATTGGGGAGGAGAGTACTTTGAAGGGGTACCAGACCTGTAACTTCTAAATAAAGTACATTTTGTTTTATGACGTCAGTCCGCGTATTTTTTGAACAGCCCTCGTACATACGTTTGCTTTATAAACCATCTAATGCTGTAAGCATCAACAATGACTGGAGAAGGAAAAATCAGATTTGGATTGTGAATGATTGATAAATCATGGACAAAAATTAGTTTTTATCCAAGAGCCTCATTAAGTACAGCATTTCTTGTGAATACGTGGATTCCAATGAGTGTTCCTCGATTTGTTTGGATGATGCGCAGATTCCAATGGGTGTTTCCTGATTTTCATGATTATCAATGAGACCTTAAAGTGTTCTTAATTTAGAACTCTTCTGAAAGTAAATATGTCCATGACTAAACTCAGGCAGAAATGCGACAGGATTAGGTAAATGGGTGTCAAATCTAAATTGTGTCGTAAGTTCGACTTCGTCGCCCGGAGAAGACAATTTTTTGAAACCAAAAAATGTTTTCTAGCGTAACTCGACGATTTAACAAAAAAGTTTTCCAATTGCCTGAAAGATACAATAGTTTTTACATTTTATTCCAAATATATCTTTAATTTCCTATCAATCGTAAACTACACGCTTCTAATTTACAGGAAGCCAAACTATTTAAATTGCTATGACATCAGTGCGTGACCAAGTGACAGACAGACAAATAAGCATGTATTTTATAGCATTAAATTAAATATTTTGAACAACTCAAAAGACTCAAACATATACTTCACGTGGATAAAACAACAATTTCTTAGCATAAGACTAGAGGGAAGGCAGCTAGTCATCACCACCCACCGCCAACTCTTGGGCTACTCTTTTACCAACGAATAGTCGGAGTGACCATCACATTATAAAGCCCCCACGGCTGAAAGGGCGAGCATGTTTTGGGGCGACCGAGATACGAACCCGCGACCCTCAGATTACGAGTCGCACGCCTTGATCCACGTGACCACTCCGGATCCATATTTTAAAGAGTGTATATGCCAAGCCTCCAGACCAAAGAAGAAGGAAACATTTTATTAACGCATATTCTAATTCAGTAGTTTTAATGTAAGGCTTCGTTGTTATGAATAAAAATGTTTGAGCCCTCCTCCCCTGCGTCATATTCCCTTAGCATGATGATTGAGAAACAGTGCAATAGTAAAAACAATAATATCTTCTTTCGACATATTGTATCATTTAATTACTTCAAAACATTTTTTCTCGGCTCATTGTTTACTTAGCACTAATATTAATTCAGCATTTTCGTTTTCGGTACATTTTTGGCGTCTCTTTCCCTCCAGGAGGTTGCGGCCCTCTCTTTGGTAAACGCTGCACCAAATCTATCATTTAAAAATTAGGACTATGCATAGATAGCCCTGTTGCAACAGAGATTTGGTATCATATTCTCACAGACTGTTAAAGAGAAAATATCTTTCGGATTGTACATTTAAATAAATAAACATGTTTTACATTGCAAATAGCTAGCCCAGTAACATTTAAAATATTTTAATAATATAATATGTTATTAATTGTTTTACATTAGAGGAGGAAATTTACATAAAAAGTAACAACAGTCTAGATTTTATAAACAAAACGAGTGCGATGAATACATCACCTAAAATATCACAACAAAATATGTGTTCTATAGAGTAATATCTTATGTTTGTTTGTTAGGGTTTATTAACGAGCTGGCCCGGCATGGCCAAGCGTGTTAAGGCGTACGACTTCTACTCTGAGGGTCGCGGGTTCGCATCCCGTCGCGCTAAATATGCTCGCCCGTTCAGCCGTGGGGGCGTTGTAATGTGACGGTCAATCCCACTATTCGTTAGTAAAAGAGTAGCCCAAGAGTTGGCGGTGGGTGGTGATGATTAGCTGCCTTCCCTCTAGTCACTGCTAAAGTAGGGACGGCTAACACAGATAGCCCTTGAGTAGCTTTGTGCGAAATTTAAAAAACAAGAAAACAAAATTTTTCTAGTGGCTTAGCGGTATGTATGAAGGTTACAACGCTAAAATCTAGGTGTACATTTCATGTCTTACATCCACGCGTGTACAGAATCAGTTCGTTAAACTGCTAACAAAAAATATAACTTTTTTTATGCAGTGAAGACGCAATGCGGTCGTGACAGAAAGCTACCACGATGAAAAATATTTCACTTAATCTTTTCGTTATGATAAAAAAAAGGTGAATGTCAAGTGATATCGTCATTTCATTGGCTGAATGCTCCCCACCTATAAACATTTATTGATTTATTTCTACTTGTCATAAGACATTAGTAATAGGCATGCTATATCTTTACACAATACAACCTCTATCTAGACCCTCAGGGGTTTCTAGAATTAAACGAATGTATTATAATGTCGTTTCAACCACGCTATAATCATCATATCTGTGCTTCGCTAGCTTGTAAAAAGCGTTCACACCCTAATAATTGTCGATTAAGCCTAAACTTTTTTTTTTAATTCTAGCATAATTATTATCCATAATTTTAAAAAAATATTATCTTAAGTTGGGGTAATGAAATATTACAACTATAATACACGAATTATGAGTAAGATATCAGAAACTTATGTTTGTTTGTTTTTTAGTTTCGCCCAAAGCTACTCGAGAGTTATCTGCGCTAGCAGTCCCTAATTTAGCAGTGTAAGACTAGAGGGAAGGCTGCTAGTCATAACCACCCACCGCCAACTCTTGGGCTACTCTTTTACTAACGAATAGTGGGATTGACCGTCACATTACAACGCCCTCATGTTTGGTGCGATCGGGATTCGAACCTGCAACCCTCGAATTACGAGTCGAACGCCTTAACACGCTTGGCCATGCTGGGCCTAGAAACTTATGTTAGAAATCAGTATGGTCAAACAAAATGCTTAATATGAAACTTTTTGAAAATTGTCAGTTTCAGAGACACAGACAGGACTTTGAGTCTTAGAATTCTTAATTAGTCTTCCATTGCCGAAAATAAAAAGCGTTTCGCACTTTGGGTAAGATATAAGACGGACGATTAATTCTATGATTTGGTTTGTTTTGAATTACGCGCAAAGCTACACGAGAACTATCTGCGCTAGCCGTTCCTAATTTTGCTACTCTTTCGAATAGTGAGATTAACCATCACATTATAACGCCTCCACGGCTGAGAAAGCAAGCATGTGTGATGTGACGGGGATTCGAACTTGCGATCCTCAGATTACGAGTTGAGTGCCTTAACCATCTGGCTCTGCCAGGCATCTATGATTTGGTTCAGACAAGACTAGTACAAGAGTTTCAGCATGTGCTGTTGACAAATTGCCTTCAGAATTAACGATAGCCGTACGCATACAGTCACTATGTACAAAATTTCTGAAACAAACATACAAACAGTCATAAGCTTGAATGTTGTTTCGACTTCAGAGAGGTAAAATACAGTAAATTTATTAGATGTATATATATCTTTTACAGTTCTGGAAAGACTACAAGCTTCGATGGGATCCTCGAGAGTACGGTGGTGTGGATCTTCTGCACGTGCCTTCTGACCATATTTGGAGGCCTGACATTGTTTTGTATAACAAGTGAGTGAACTTACAAATCATCAGTATTTCAAGGCTATTCACGTTTTTTTTAACAAATATGCTAAACATTGTGTTCATGTTTTGAATTTTGAACAGCTAAATCCTCAATAAATTTTATGTAGCAAAAACGATTCTTCGAATTCTAACGATAAACAACAAGATTGTTCGTTGTTAATCGCAAAGCTACACAATTTGCTTTCCGTGCTGTACCCACCACGAATACCGAAACTCAGTTTTTAGCAGTGTGACACGTCTGTGGGCCTAATCTATGATTCGATTGAATCTCTACCAGTAATTCTGGAGAAGGTAGAATCAAAAGAACAAGATTAAACTAAATATATGTATGTACCAGTGAAGTACATGTTATATGTATGATGATTTGAGTTGTTTTTCTTTATCACCACAGTGGATATGATTATAATAAGGCACTTAAGACGAATTACTTTTCACTCGTGTGTAAACTAAACTTACGAAGACTGACGTTTTAGTATTAAACTCTCTTTCTAATCAATATATCACTTGATATATTAGTGAACATTAATACATTTTGATTAAAGTTAAGTAAACAAAATCACCAGAGAAGACTGCGTTAAAAACAGCAAATCCGAATCTTTGACTAATTATATTAGTTTGTTATAACTTAAAAAAACAAGCCTAAACAAAAATAAATTAAACTAAAAACGCTGCATTAATTGAAGAGATCCAAGGGTACAAATTATAATGTAGGATTATAAAATGTACCCTAGGTTTTGGAGGTGACTGCAAGTAGGACGCACATTGCGGTGGGGATACACCGTCTATCAGTCTTAACCTCCATTCGCCAGTCTCACATAAGAAATAAAAGAGTAGCAACAGATACACAAATAGAAATTAGGAAAGCAAGATGTGGGTGCTCAAGTACATTATTTATATTTAGAAATTAAAATAATTGATATTAATATCCATTTAAATATTTTTTGGTAAAACAAAATATCTTGCTTTTACAATTTATGGTTTACTCTATTTTAATATTAATATACTATACTCTTCTGTTATTAGCATTATAACTTCGTATTTTGTTCAGATATTGTGACATTTGTATTAAATTACAATATTTTATAAGTAATGTTGAAATACTGATACAAAAATTAATAGTTAATTGATCTAATAAAGAAACTTTGTAATTCAAAAATATCAAGGAGAAAAATCATTATTACTTGTATGTACCCACCATCCTATAGCTCTGAATTTGGAAGGCTTATAAGGCTAAAAACTGGGTTTCAGTATCCGTGGTTCGCACAGCACAGATAGCTAATTGTGTAGCTTTGGGCTTAACAACAAATGAACAAAAATTATAAGTTATAATTTTGATTTGAGAAAAAAAGCATGTCGTATTCGAAGATGGAAAAATGTGACAATAATCACATAATACAATTAAGTAAGGAATATTCAGATGTCAGGCGTGTTCCTCACATACTGTGCCACCTTTGTTCCTACTCTTGAAGTATTCACTGTACAATTGATATTACTTGTATATCGATACAACTAACAGGGTACTCCCAGGTGGTTAGGATACTCGACTCGTAACCTGAGGGTCGCGGGTTTGAATCCTTATCATACTTGACATGTTCGCCCTTTTAACTCCAAAGCTTTATAATGTGATAGTCAATCTTACTATTCTTTGTTAAAAGAGTAGCTTAAGAGTTGGCGGGGGGGGGGTGATGATGACTGGCTGCCTTCCCTCTAGTCCTACACCATTAAATTAGGAACGGTTAGCGCAGATAGCCTTCGTGTAGCTTCGCGTGAAATTCAAAAACCAAATCAAACAAACATAAGCTTCCCCAGTAACACAGTGATATATCTAAGGACTTACGAGTCGAGAGCCTTAAACACCTGGCCATGCCGGACCTTTTTTATTCGTTCTGTACGATTTTATGCCGAGAAGAGTGTATTTACAATGGCTGTTTATTTAAAGAAAAAAATATTGAATATTTGTTATGCATTAACAGTTAAATCTTTTTCGTACCTGTGCAATGTACGTAGGGTTGGTGCTTTCGAACGGCAATTTCAAGTGACAAAAGTAGACAAATTGGTGATCCATGCGACCTGTACGGGACCTTAGTCCTTTGCAATTTATTCCCGTTTAACAGCTGTCAGCTATTATGCAGTGGGTAGACTGGGGAAACGTATCTTGATCAAGAATTCAACAGTGTCATTCATACCAACCTCAAACTCGTAATCATCCGACTACGAGTCGAAATCGAGAAGTCACTGAACTAGAGTGTCCTATACAGTAAGGGTAAAATAAATTGTATGAAACAGTATCACGTTTATATAATTTGATTAAATATTAATGAAGGTCAAGTCTTTTATTTTCTTTTGAGTTTCATACTGACCAGAAGAAATATCACAAACACTTACATTTGAATTGCATACATCTACTTTTGCCATCCCAATGGGTTAGCGGTAACTTTATAGAGCTTGCAACACTAAAATATAGAGTTCGGCTTTCCGTGGTCAGAACAGCGAATATAGCATTTTTTATAGCTGTGCGATAAAACAAATAACAAAAAAACTTCTTAAGATGTGTTTGAGTTCATACATATAAATAAAAAATCACTAACACTTCTGTATTTAAAATAAGGACAACTCCTTTAGATATGTTTGAGCTCACACAGATAAATAAAAAAAAACATCACTTCTAGATTTGAATCAAGGCCAACTTTTTTGGATGTGGTTGAGTTCATACAGATAAATAAAAAACATATCCAATACCTCTGTATTTGAATCAAGGGCAACTCTTTTAGATGTACTTGTGTCTTATACAGATAAAAAACATATCCAACACTAATGGATTTGAATGAATGGTTCATATTCTCAAACTGCAAAGTTTTGTACTAAACTATTACACTGTTATATTTATCTTTCTCTAGTGCTGATGGGAATTTCGAAGTTACGCTCACAACTAAAGCTATGGTTAATTTCCAAGGTTTCATAGAATGGAAACCACCAGCAATCTACAAGAGTTCTTGCATAATTGACGTGGAGTATTTTCCTTTCGACGAGCAAACTTGTGTAATGAAGTTTGGTTCTTGGACCTACGACGGATTTAAGGTAGGGTATCTTTCCTAAACCTGAAGTTAAGATCAACGGAAAATGTATTCTAACGTAATTAAAGCATTAAGAACGGTTTCGTAAGAATTGAATTGTGCAATTTTATATGTTAATGTAACATGGTAATAGAAAACGAATATTACTCAAGAGTAATGTGATGGTTGGATCTCATCTTGAAAGGACGTTAATTTGGTAGAGAGGGTTCGCGGGAGATGTAAAGTTATCGTGAGAATAGAGACTAATATGCTTTCATTGGAGAAAAATAGGGGTTCAGCAGGGCATAAGTAAGTCGTTGTTTTTTTAATTGATAGAGGGTTAGAATTCATAAAAATGGCGTTTTCATGACAAGAACTTTTCAGGCAATGAAATTAAAGAGCCTAATTTTAAGATATGGAAAAGACAAACTTATTTTTCTGTCAGGGTAGTCATAATGCAAAATAGCTTCCTTTCTGGGGTAATAAAAACTGCGTATTCAAAAGGAATTTCTAAATAGATTAAACTAGCTGGTAGTAGGTTGGTGGTGGTAAATGAGATATCTTTTAGGGGCCTAAAGGCCCCTTGATATCTCTTGGAAAGGAAAAGAAAAACACGAGTGAATCAGTTATTTTTGGGTCACACATGAAACGTTAAAGGTGAGTCGATTCATGTGTAAAACTGAATGTGAAGATGGCTTTGGGAGCTGATGACTATTGTAAGGGTACTTGGTGTTATATAGAGCCGGATGAGAATTGTAAGAGTACTCGGTGTTATATAGAGCCGGATGAGAATTGTAAGAGTACTTATTGTTATATGGAGCTAGATGAGTATTGTAAGAGTACTTAGTGTTATATACAAGTTTGTTTTGTTTTACTTTGTCTCTGATTAAAGTATTGTGAAAACGTATACAGATGACTATTGGCTGAAGACTTGGTAAAGATCTTGATAGACATTACAAACTTAAAATTTAAATCGAAACAATTCTATTAGATTGAGAAAAACATCTTTGTGTTACAAATGAGGGCTTTGTTGTAAAAAGATGGTAAGCTACACGAAGTACAGAACAAAAACTTATCATTTATAGCAGGAGAAAAGAAAAATACAATCAGAGAACTATATTTAAAAATTACATTCACAATTACGGCAGAAAGTGTTCGTACACCTTCGTCGTGAGTAGTTTTCTCCTCATAACTTAAAAAGTATCAAGTTTAGGATAACGAAAGTAGGGTATATTATAAATATTATAATAACACACATCTACATAAATTTGTATGTAAACTGAACAATAAATAAACTGTTTATAAACAAATAACGAAAAATAGGAGGGGCAGAAAGTGTTCGTGCGTCTACTTTAATGGTCAAGTTGTGTAGCCTTTCAGGTGAATTTCTTGGCGCAATCTCTCCTCAAAGCCCTCCATGATCGTTTAACAGTACTCGACTGGTATTTTCTTCCATTACTCTTTACAGAAGGCCTCCAACTCTTGTGAGTTTTTCGGATGACGCTGATGAACCCTGATCTTCAACTCATGCCAAACCTTTTCAATTGGGTTGAGATCGAGTGACTGCGATGGCCACTTCAGAACGCTTATATGGTTCCTCTGAAACCAGAATTGCACATATTTCGATGTGTGCTTAAGGTCATTGTCGTGCTGAAAGATCCAACGACGTCCAAGCCGCACGTTCCGAGCATCATTCTTGATATAAGTGCCTAATATATCAACATACTTTTCTTTTTTCATGATTCCGTTGACGCGGTGAAGGCTGCCTACATTAGAAGAGCTGAAGGAACCCCATAGCATGATCGAGCCACCTCCGTGTTTAACTGTAGGGACAATGTTCTTTAGAAGATTTCGTTCTCTCTTCTTACGGAAAATATAACGAACATCATTGTGGCCGAAAAACTCGATTTTAGTCTCGTCTGACCAAAGAATACTCTTCCAATAGGTAAAGAATTTATCTACAGGCTTTCTTGCATACCTCAATCATGTTTCTGAATAAACAGGCTTTAAATATGGAGTTCTACGAGGACGGCATGCTTTGAACCCAGAAGAGCATAACATGTTTGTAACTGTAGAGGTGCTTACTTTAACCGCAGTTTCCCTTACCAGTTTCTGTATGTCATTACGTGTTAAACGAGGGCTCCTACTAACTTCTCTGAGAACCTTTCTCTTGGTTCTCTGGAATTTTGGTGGGGCGTCCGAAACGAGGGAGGTTACCAGTTGATCCTGTAAGCTTAAACTTGGCAATTATGCTTTGAACAGTAGATTTCGGCATATTAAGCTGTGTAACAATACCGGAAAGAGACACACGAGTCTTGTATTTTACAATAATTTGGATTTTAAATCACTGGACAGTTGTTTCCTGTTCGCCATGATGACCAAGCAGATAATGACGGAGACTGCGCTAAATTGCCGGAAGTACATTTTTTGCTGGCTAAATTCCAATAGTTATGAACCCAGTGTCTAGTTCTGGAATGGTATAATGCAGTTTATTCACCAAACTAAACAAAATATTTACGGGAATATCAGGTTTTTCACATGTACTGAATTGTACGAACACTTTCTGCTCCTCCTATTTTTGGTTATTTGTTTATAAACAGTTTATTTATCGTTTAATTTACATACAAAGTTATGTATATGTGTGTTAGTATACTATTTATAATATAACATAGGTCTATTAGCCTAACTGTCATACTTTTTAAATTATGAGCAAAAAACCACTCGAGACGCAGGGATACGAACACATTTTGTCGTAACTGTACCTGTAACCCTTGTTTACTGTATACAGTAACTTGTTTAAAAAAAACTTAGAAGTTAAGGGAATGTGTTAGGTGAATGCTAGCACGCTGACATAGAAAGTGATTTTCAAACACGTATTTCAACCTATACTTCGAAACCAAGCAGGATAAGAGCAAGTCACGGTCAAGCTGTTGTGAATCCTGTTCGTCATCACAGAATAGCCGTTGTATCAAAACTGAAAAATAACAAAACATTAAGGAAAAACAACGTTGAACCTAAAGATAGAGCATTCATTAAAACGGCTCTATATATCCGTTGAAATAAAATTAGCATAAGTTAATTAATACACCCAGTTTGATACATGCTGTTTTTAAGGAATTACAGGTTACATGTGTTGTCTGACAATAATTGAGTTCATAAAAGATATGCTACACGTAATTTGAACCGTGTAATTGTTTAATCAATTTGTGGGTATTTTATCGCTTTATCAGGGCCCAGTAGCATGGGTTAGGGATCTAGACTCGCGCGTTCGAATTCCCGTCACATCAAACATGCCCACCCTTTCAGACATAGGTAGTTATAATGTTACGGTCAATCCCACTATTCGTTGGTAAAAGAGTAGCTCAAGAGATGGCGGTGGATGATGATGACCAGCTGCCTACCATTCAGACTCACACTGTCAAATTAGAGAAAACTAGAGCAGATCGCCTTCGTGTAGCTATGCACGAAATTCGAAAAACAAATAAGTAAACCACTTTATTAATGTCTTTAAAGAAGCAAATGTTTAGATATACAAATACTAGTGGAATGTTTGTTCATTTCATGAATGTCATAATACAAAACATTGCCTAGAAATATGTAAATCTGTTGAGAGAGAATTTTCTGGTCGTTAATTGATATGTGGATTTTTTTTAGTAATTTTATCACTGTTCTTAAATAAAAGATTGTCTGTAGGTTGTTGGCCTGTGGGGTGTTTGGTTACTTTATTAATATCCTCAATAAATAATTTGATATACGTTGCTTCACTTTGTTTTAATGAGAGAAAATGTTTGGTAAATATTTAAAGAACTTGTAACCAAACTTGAGACATTTCTCATGACTAGTCGTTCTAAATATCCTCATTAATATACATAGAAATATTTTGCTCAGCTTTATTCATGCTTTACTTATAAAAATGTGGAAGAGGTTCTATTACCATGTAATAAGGCTTGGCATGGCCAGGTGGCTATAGCACTTGACTCACAATCTGAGGGTTACTGGTTAGAAGTCCCCGTTTCACCAAAAATGCTTTCTCTTTTAGCCATGAAGACGTTATAATGTGATGATTAATCCCACTATCTATTGGTAAAAGAGTAGCCAAAGAGTTGGCTGTTGGTGGTGACGACTGACCACCTTCCCTCTAGTCTTACGCTGCTAATTTAGGGACGGCTAGCGCAGATAGCCCTTGTGTAGCTTTGCGTGAAATTCAAATCTTTTAATTAATCCAGAAAAAAACTTTAGACCTGACTGTTTTTCAAATGGTTTTAAGAACGCATTTAGAAGATCTTTGATTACTTAACTGGTTACTGTCCATATTCACTCCGTTCTATAAAATGTCGTGATTCTATTGTGTTATCATTTAACTTCACACACTTTGTATTTTAACGTATTACTTTCATCTACAAAAATGAATATATTAAGCAACGTTTACAAGCAACATAAGATCAACATTTTGTCAATTTCGTGCTTAAATAATGAGTTCTTATTAGTAATATATATATAGACCCTGCTTATGGAAGTAATATATATATAGACCCTGCTTATGGAAGTAATATATATATAGACCCTGCTTATGGAAGTAATATATATATAGACCCTACTTATGGAAGTAATATATATATAGACCCTGCTTATGGAAGTAATATATATATAGACCCTGCTTATGGAAGTAATATATATATAGACCCTGCTTATGGAAGTAATATATATATAGACCCTGCTTATGGAAGTAATATATATATAGACCCTACTTATGGAAGTAATATATATATAGACCCTGCTTATGGAAGTAATATATATATAGACCCTGCTTATGGAAATAATATATATATAGACCCTGCTTATGGAAGTAATATATATATAGACCCTGCTTATGGAAGTAATATATATATAGACCCTGCTTATGGAAGTAATATATATAGACCCTGCTTATGGAAGTAATATATATATAGACCCTGCTTATTGTCGTAGCAGTTGTTGTTTTGAATTAAGCGCAAAGCTACACAATGGGCTTCCTGTGCTCTGCCCACCACGGATATCGAAACCCGGTTTTTAGCGTTGTAAGTTCGCAGACATACCGCTGTACTACTGGGTGGTAGCTTTAATTCAGATAAACAATTACTACTTTATGTGTCACTTCATTTAGAAATACTCACATATCTAATGCATTCGTTAATACTCATCAATTTTAGCGAAATCAAAATAGGAGATGTAGCTAGAGAAAATAATATAGACATTATTTCCAGCCCATTTTGTTTACTTTATTTAGAAACTCTAGTTGTAGGCTTGAAAATATAATCTTTGCATTTTGATTAATCTTGTTTCTGTACTTTTTTTACGATCCCCATTATATATACACACACAACAGTAATACTGGATTAAAGATAAAATATTATACTAATTGACAAGAACGCTATTGAAATATTATCCGTTTGTCAAGTCGCGCCCCTTGTGGCTCAGCGGTATGTTTTGGGTTTATGACGCTAAAATCGAGTTTCCATGTCCATTGTTTAGCTTTGCGCTTAATGACAACGACCACTCTTTAATTCACGTAAAATATCTTTGGAAAACAAGACCTTACAGGTAATTAATTTAAAATACTAATACTAACATACGAAAAAAATAAGTTTGATGGGATTCCCCGTCCAACCAGAGATGCTCGGCCTTTCACTCGTGGGGACATTATATGTAACGATCAATCCCACAATTCGTTGGTAAAATAGTAGCCTAAGAGGTAAGAGGTGGCAGTGGGTGGTGATGTCTAGCTGTCTTACCTCCAGTCTTTCACTGCGAAATTAAGGACGGCTAGCGCAGATAGCCCTGGTGTAGCTTTATGTGATATTCAGACCAAACAAACATTTTGTTGTCATTGTTTCAAGACGTAATTAAAACACGGTATCGGTGAAATAATTAACTCCGTGTCAAAAGTAATTTTAGGATTATCCATTGTTGTTTTGTTTGACCTCTTAGGTCGACCTAAGACATGACAAGGAGGTACCAGGTACTGATCTTGTAGAGATTGGTATCGACCTCAGTGATTTCTACCTGAGTGTTGAGTGGGACGTTCTGGAAGTGCCTGCAGTCCGGAACGAGAAGTACTACACGTGCTGTGACGAACCTTACGTTGACATCACTTTCAACATCAGCATGCGTCGTAAAACATTATTCTACACTGTCAACCTCATCATTCCCTGCATGGGTATCTCTTTTCTCACAGTGTTGGTGTTCTATCTTCCTTCGGACAGCGGTCAGAAGGTAACTCTGAGTATTTCCATTCTGCTGGCTCTGACTGTGTTCTTCCTCTTGTTAGCGGAAATAATCCCCCCGACTTCACTGACGGTACCTTTGTTGGGCAAGTATTTATTATTCACTATGATTCTTGTAACGCTTTCCATATGCGTGACAGTGGTGGTACTGAATGTACATTTTCGAACAAGCTCCACCTATCGCATGAGTCCCTGGGTTAAACGGGTCTTTATGCAGATGCTGCCTCGACTTTTACTCATGCGCAGACCATCAGATTCGACATCTGAGTCCCGCAAGGTTATGATTCGTACCTGTAACGGAACAGAACTTAAGGATCATAACTCTCAAAATGACTCCCACAGTAGAAGACAAAGCTATGACATGGAATATGGATCCGAGAGTAGCTACCCAGGGTGCAAAATTCATGGAAACAGCGGGCACGTGCACGCAACAGTGCCCAATCCGATGATGTCAGGGGAACCCGTAATGCAAGAGCGTGAAAGAGGTCCAGTATTAAGAAGGTTGCACTTCTGTCCAGAATTCGAAAGAGCTATGGAGTCCGTGCACTACATTGCAGACCACACGAGAAGATATGAAGAGCATATTAGCGTAAGTTTCAAAACCATTCTACTTTGTTAATGTAAGAGACGTTTCCACAGAAAATTGCATTTCTTATTGTGTTTGTAATGTAACTAATGTAAGTTCTGAACAGATCCAGATTTTCAAATGAACGTTCTGTCAACTCATTATTATATAGCAGTGTATAGGCAATTTTCTTAAAACATCAGATAAGTCATAATTATTATACCTCCATTGTCAATAATAAATCCACTTTATTCCAATGGATTCTCAACAAATGAACGTTCCATCTGCTCATTGGTTTATAAACAGTGCATAGACCATTCTCCTAAAACATCAGACAAATAATAACTATTATACATTCACTTTATTCTAATAGATCCTCAACAGATGAGCGCCCTATCGGCTTATTATATATAGGGTGGCCCTTAAGTCCCTACCCATCCATATATCTTATGTATCCAGTGTATTTGTGTGGTGTCCCTCATTCTCGCTGCATAATATTACGCGACGCCATGTTCTGTGAGACATTTTCCTCAACATCAGCATCACTTAGTTCATTCACAAATGTAGGTCGCCATGCTTTAACTCCCATGTCCTTTTTCATAAAGGTCTGTATGGTTGCTCGCGGGATACCAAGTTCAGCTGATTTTTTCCTTGTCGACTTTAATGGTGAGTTAATTACTGACTCTTCCACACTAGCACATGACTCTCTACGTTTAACTGGTCTTCCTGAACGAGGTGCATCCTTAATATTTCCAGTTTCAAACAATTTGCTCTCCCAATTTGACATCGTTTTTCGTGTTGGTGGATCCTTATTGAATCTTTCTCTAAATTTGCTTGTTATTGTATCCAGGATTTCAGTATTCTTGCGCTCATGTACCCACGTACTTATCACAATACGCGCTTCAAGTGTAAATAGGCTTACATCGGCCATATTTCTACGAAAAAAGAAATTTATAATACATGCGTAATTGAATATAACATAATAACATATGGATGGGTAGGGACTTACGCGCTACCCTGTAGTATTAAAAAATCGGACAAGTCATTAGTATTATAGATCCATTTTCAGCGTTTTCTGTTGTTTTTTTTTAAATAAAATTATAAAGCCAAAATTAATATAGTTTTTAAACATACTTGTTGAATTTATTTTATCGTAATGATCGTATCAATAAGAACTTCGAGAAAACCTGGTATAATTTTTATCTACAGGAATATTCTAAATGGCGAACATGAAACGTAGGACGATTGTAATTTGCCATCATATATTGAAATCAGAACTCCTATTATTTTTCTTTACAGAAGACTACGGTTAGTTATAAATTCCCTCTGTCATTCTTTATCGTTTGTCTATCGAACACTTTATCTAATCAATCACGTATTAATAAATTCTGGAATCGGTAATATGTAAAATATTTTCGTGTAATTTCTCAGCATTATAACTATTTATACACCATTCTCACAAAACAATGATTTTCAAATATTCTTCATGTTCTAATTTCACCTACCTTTATATCTTTTCATCGTGTGCTAAATATAATGTCTACTTTTCTAATGTGCTTTGACTCTAGGAGTGGAATGATCATATTTTACCTCTAACTTGAGATTTTTGTTTCGTCTGTGCATGGTTTAAGCAGTAATTTTCATCCAAAATGGAAATACTTGAAATGAATTTTTATAAACAAATTCGTTTACCGTTAGTGTTACAATCTATACGCGCATGCGTGCGCACATTTCAACCTGTGTAAACATAGTTCAGTAGACATTTTGTACACCATATTGAAAGCTTATCAAGGTTCCTAAAAAAGGCTTAACGTTAGGTCGTAGAGTCCAATTATAACTTTATTTGCAGATAGTGTTAGATACGGTTAAGTTTAGTCTTAACTAAACTAAAACAAACAAACACGTACACAAGTTATAGTGTTAATTTATCTCTTCATGGAATTTAGGATGGAATTAATAAAGGCTTAAGTAATGTTAGGTCTAAGACAAATGGACTTTTAAGTTATAGATTTTGGTATCTACGAAGAGAATTCTTTTATATTATTTTATAAATTCTCTATTTAAGTAAATACTACAACAACAGATACTAATCTGACCGCAAATGTTTTACAAGTCTCTGCTAGTTAAAGTAATACTGTCGTGTTTAATTTTTAATTACGTATTCACACTGAAATACTACTTGAACAGGTAAAAGAAGACTGGAAGTTCGTGGCGATGGTCCTCGACCGACTGTTTCTCTGGATCTTCACTGTCGCTGTTTTAGCGGGAACTTGCGGAATTATTTTACACGCGCCAACTCTCTACGATAATAGGGAACCTGTTGATGTTAAACTGTCGGAGGTTGCCATGGCAACAAAACATCATCACCTACCTCGATCGTAAAAATGTACTATCCTTCAATAGAAAATTAGGCGGTATTTCCCTATTAATTAAAGATTAAGAAATGACACATTATAACGAGGAAGGGGCGAAAAGAAAACAGAAAATGTTTGCTGAGGATTGAAACTTGTAACACGTCATCTGGTAATGCTCAAGTCAAGAGATGTATGTATTTTAATAATTCTGCTTTCTTACAGAAGACACGCTGAAATATGTTTTATTTTTTAAAAAAAGAGAAGTTATTTTGAAAATACTGCATGTGTTGAGTTAGCAGATATGTACATTGTGTTTAAATTGTTCAATACGTAACGAAAATATATATCTTTGACAGTGAGCAAAATAGAAACTTCGAAAGATATATGTCATTATTTCACAAACTTTTTTTTGCGAGTAAGATTCAGTGAATAAATTTGTATGTAGCACAATTTTAACTTCAGTTGAAAAAGTGAACCATTAGGAACAAAGCAATTTTTGGCATATAATGTTTATTTTTTACAGTTGGTAAAAGAAAATGCTTTAGCCGATTTTCAAAGTACGCGCTGAGATTTGTTTATTGTTGTTGTCAAATATTAATGATATTATTATGTGTTCAGGTTTAATTGTCCTAGCTTTTATGTGAAGACTCATAAAACTCCCCATAAACGTTAACGTGAAACCTACTTTAACTTCGAATTATTTAATTTACCTGATTTACTTAAAAATACATATTTACAGGTCCCTCTAATTTTAATGTATTAATTTGTTCGTTTAATTGTAGTCAGGCATCGAACTACACAAAAGTCTATCTGCTCTGCCCACCACGTGTGTCAAAATCCGGTTTTCTAGCGTGGGTGGGACGTATCATAGCCAATAAGATTGTCTTCCCAGGTACCAGTAGTTTTGAACAGCTGATCAAAGGGGATGCAGGCAGACAAAAGTACCATACCATCCACCATTCAAACTAAGGGGTTGACTGTCACTTCTATAACGCACTCACATCTTAAAATGCGGGGAATATTCTGGGGAACTACACAGTTTCGAACGTAATTTGCCAGCTTCGAAACTGAACTTAACTATCTGAATGTAGTTTTACGATAATTGTTTAATAAAAATACAGTAATAGTCCTAAACAAACAGCAACTATTCATTTCCGTATGGTATAATTTTCGTGTCTCGCTATATTTTTCTTATTATCAGATTAATTTAGAAGAGAATTTTACGTGTTGCTGAATAGACACGTGTTGAAATCAAATATTGATTCTACTTCAGTAAAACGAGTTTGGTTTTAAGTTACTACAGTTATAATGTAGCTTTCTCCATCACCTCAACTTACAGAAAATATCAGTTTGTTCTTGAATTTTTGAAATGGAGACGTCTTAATACATATTTTCATGTAAAATAAAAACGTTTTTAAGAATAGCATATGTAGTAACATTACAAACTGTAATCAAGAGGTTAGCTGATTGTATCAGTTTATTTTAACAACAGAAACTGGGCCCGGTATGGCCAGGTGGCTCTGACACTGGACTTGTAATCTGAGGGTCACGTGTTCGAATCCCTCTCACCCCAAACATGCTCGCCTTTTCAGCCATGAGGGCGTTATAATGTGACGGTTAATCCTCCTATTCGTTGGTAAAATAGTAGGCGATGGGTGGTGATGACTAGCTGCCTTCCCTCTAGTCTTACACTGTTGAATTAGGGACGGCTAGCGCAGATAACCCTCGAGTAACTTTGCGCGAAATTCAAAAAACAAACAAACAATTTATTTCTCAAAAAATAAACACATTTCAAATTGCTTGACTGCCTTCCTGATGTTGTATACGACTTCGCAACTTTGATTTAAAGTGAGGCAGTAAGCAAAAAAATGCCTTCGTTTCGAGCATTATTGAATCCAACTGATAAACTGTCGTTTTGAAACAAATCCAGCGAGACTTCTTGGTAAAGGACATGGATTGGTTGATAAGGGATTTTAAGAAACACATTTGTCTCGAACGTTCCTGTCGTAAGAAAAAGTAATGGACAAAAACTGAACGTTTTACGTATTAGTTTGAACCTTAATAAAACTATTTTTCCTTGACTAAGCAAGGTCTTGTCTTTTCATTTGAATAGGGTTAGCCTAAAGAAAGTATCGAAAAGATTGTTTCTGTCATTGTAGCGATCATAGTTATATGTTAAACATAAATAAAAATAAGCCACACTCCCACTTCCGGTGACTCAGCGATGGGCCTGAGATCTTACAAAGTTATAAAAATTGGGTTTTTATATTTGAGAGAGCATAGTACAGGTAGCCCATTCTGTAGACCTCTGCTCAACAATAAATAAACAAACATATTAAAATATCAGTGAAAGTCATGCGTACTTTTAACACGCACTCATACTTGATAACATGCTCTCCAATGATATAAACTGCATTCTGATAATTTTGTTCATTTTTCTCGCCCTACATAGCGATTTTCGTATCACAACAAATAGCATCACATTTTGTTAGTATACATGCAAATTATGAAATGTATCACTGGTCTTGTCACACGCAAATAAACGTGCCCAGTAGCACAGCAGTAAGTCTTAGGGTTCATAACGCTTTACAAAAACGATAAAAAAGTGGTTTCGATACTCATGATGGGGCCAGCATACACAGTCCATCGTAGAGCTCGTGCGGCAGCACCAAGTAGAGAAAATCAAAACGATTTGCTTTAATATTACTGTCATTTCTCCCTTAGTTCAAACAAACACCTAAGTTGGATTTTAATATTTTAACGTTGTTGTTAGCGTGTTGGAAAGTGGATCTGCGTGTTAATCATTCACATCCTGTTACTGAAAAAAAACAAACAGTCATGGCCCAAATCTTTGGGCCGACAGTATATTATAAAAATGACTTTCAAATTCTGCTATTCGGCCAAACGAAAGTAGCCCAAACGCTGGCGGAAGGTAAAGTATCAGTTCAAAGTTAAGATGGGTAGCGCAGATAGCAACTGTGTAGCTTTACGCGAACGTTAAAAAATAACAAAGAAAAAACATGAATTTATTATTACTAGTGTACAAAATAAAGTACTTTTCAAAGTCAACATTTCTTGTTTTGGTTATGACAGTAGCTTTTAAACTCATGTAACAAACTACTGTTGAAGAAAAACTAAAACTACCAGAAAAATCTAAAGTTCTTTGAAGTATAAAGTTAATAATTGGCTGCTATATTTTAATCTTTTAATTAAACCTAATTCAGTAAAGTAAGAAACGATGTGTCATGTTTTTCTTGACGAAATAATGCTTAAAGAAAACAACCAACCAACCTTCGAAAGACTGGCAAACGCAAATACGAATGAGTTTTGTTGTTGTTGTTTTTTTCATATTTAAACAGCGTCAAAATTATTTGCAAAATCCTTTCATGCATGTTTCGAATTATAGTTCTTTGGATGTTCGACAGCAAATAGAACACAGATCAAATGGATGGACCACAAAATAGGATCCTTTGAGAATTGTTTGTACATTATTTACGTTTTGTAACTTTTTGTTCATTGGAGAAGATCTCGTAACCTTCTGTCTAATTTGGCGGTTACATTTTGTAAATATTATTAACTAACGTGAGTCTGAGGTCTGCTAGAATTTTATTTTTACGACCTTAGTGGTATTGTGTGTCAATGATAAATATATTTGTGTATATGAAGTAATGATAGTGTTAATAAAGAATTGATGTTATAAGAACACTTCATAGTTGTTATTGTGCTATATATATTTTTGTTTTACAAATGGTAATGTCATTTATTCCTTTCAAATTGTGTATAAACCATTATATGGTACTATTAATGTTATAAGTATCTTTTACTCACCACAGTGTACCTATATTTATATGGAATTTCACGAATGTCTCGCATTCGTGATACTAATTTATTATTTTAAGATTTTTTAGCAGATAGGTTGTTTAAGGTATCTAAAATAGATATGTACTTGAAACCAGTGAAACGCAATAACATATGGTGGATCGAACGAATGCTGGACTTTATATTCATCTAGTCCCTTCTGCTAGTGGCACAGCGGCATGTCTGTGGTCTTACACCGCTAGAAACTGGGTTTCGATACCCGTGGTGGGCAGAGCACAGTTAGCCTATTGTGTAGATTTGTGCTAGATATTCTTCAATCATATATAAGTATGGAGTTACTGCAGTAAGTAAAATACAACTAAATCATCAGAAGGGAGGTATAACTTTACCGATACATCAGTATGGCTATCCTCATTGGTAGTAGGGTGACTCATAGCCATTAAATAAGTGAGGTTGAGTCTGTTATGTGTAGAACTGATTTGTAGTTAAGAATAGTACTGAAAGAGAATTCATCTACGATGAAATAATAAATATGAACTCTGTAAGCACACCTCAGTCATAAAACTTTTATCAAGTAAAGTGAACACAAACACATTTTTAAACGAAAATATTAACACATTCTCGTGTAGAACTTGTTATTTATGTCCAGATTTACAAACATACCCACAAAAACCGCTGTTTTTGGATTAAAATAAAAACAACAGCAGCAACACATATAATCTGGTGGAACATCAGTAAGTTTATGAACTTATAACGCTAAAATCCGGGACTCGATTTCCCACGGAGAACACAGAAGAAAGCCCAATGTGACTCCACTCGAAATATTTCAAACAAAGCAAAAACGCATCAAGTAGCTATATGCTATTTCAGTAACTTTAAAACCTAGTTTTGAATAGAGATCCATTGTTAGAATATTATGCTAGTTTGGACTTATAACAAACCTGCTACTGTTACAATAGTAAAGTGTATTCGAATGGTTTTAACAGTAAATTACCGGTGTCTTGATGTCGTTAAATAAATCAGTGATGTTGCTCAATGGTGAAGATATACTCATGGTCTTCTGTCTAATTTTCTAGTTACATTCTGTGGATATTATTGACCAATGCGAGTCTGAGGTCTGCTAGAAGCATATTGAGCTTTACAGGTCAATAAATGTTCTGATATTGTATTAATTTTACGTAAATCAACAAAAAATTGTCATACTTAAATTTACAATGTCGATTCCATTGTAAACAAAGGATTGCGTACTGAAGTTTCTAGTTTCTTTTTATTATGAAATAAATACATTTATATATATACACATATATACTAATGCAATATCATATATAGGTTATATCTTAGTAACACAGAGAAGATATGGCAAACTTGACTATAATACATTCGTCGTCGTAAATGAACGGTAGAAGAATATAACATTTTGTTTTTTTTTCGCACATAAACAATGGAGTAATACATGTTAAGCAAATGTTGACTGGTGTAACAAAGTGGAAACGCCGTCTGTTTAGTGATGATTATACAATGATTCGTGATTGTAGCAGTCTCTTAGCTTAGAATTTATTGTTCTAGGAAATATGATTATATAATTTTGAAATACTTTTTTACAGTGAATAATCTCAAGCTAAAAATATTAAACTTCATGAAACACGAATTACACGAGAAAACAAATTCAAACGAGACAGTTTTAACGATAATTTTACACTTCTATTAATAAGACCATAGTAAGTTTGGCGGGATGGGGAATCGGCTAGCAATAGTTACAATTTATATTTCTTGTGTTTATACGAAAACCTCCACTAAGTGGTTCATAGGCAACTTTCCAGAATTTTATATGCAAAAACGGCTCGTTTGGGTTGAGAAAATATTTTACGTAGAAGAGCGAACAACGTAAAATATTTTCTCAACCCAAACGAGTCGTTTTTGCATATATATTTCTCTACAAGTGGGTTTTCTCGACATCACTAATTTCCAGAATTTTGTTAAGCGTCTAGTAGCCATTACTAATAAAAACAATTATCGGCTGTATCGCTTTACAATATTATTCTTTCTATTTCTTCAAGACCTGCAAAAAAAATATATATATTTTACGTATTTTTCTTCTCGAAAACTTTGGAAAGTCAAAATTAAGTCACAGGCACCTTTAAAAAAAAACAACCCAACATAACAAATCAAACAACATCCGTAAAGTTGTATACTTGTTGTTTTTACTGCTGTTTTATTTAAATCAGTTGTTAAACATAAATTATATTGTTTAATACGTTTCTTAACTAATTTCAAACAACTGAAATTTTAATATTCTTTAAGTGACAGCAAGCTCTTTTTAACCCTTAAATAGCGGGAATGTTGAAAGTAGTAACAACAATTGACGGTGGCCGCCGTTTAAGGGTTAAACAACAAAGCTACGTTATATTAAAAGTTAAATAAACTAAAAACAATATTTTGTTATTATATTGTATATATATATACTAATATTAACTTGCAATCAGAACAAGCTATTGATTTAAAAGAAAATAAAAATTAACTCGAAAGTAATAATATTTATTATGCACACTATTTTTACGTTATTACCTATAAAGGTAAGAATACATTATAAATCAACAAGCCTAAAATGTATGATAAAAATCAACTAAGGTGCAGATGTTTGTTTTCCAAATTACACTAAGTTAATCTATTTGAATTTCGGAATCAAAGACGTATAAAAATAGTATTTCACATTTCTTTGTCTGCAACAAGTTAGCATCAACACCAGTCAGCTAGAAAGATTGTGCATGTTAAAAGAAAGAAGAAAACGTGATGGGATCGTTCTGCTGAACTCGAAAGTTTAATGTTGAAGGTTATCTGTAGGACAAGTCGTTCCAAAACTAGAGACAGAAATCAGATATTTAAACATATGTAATACATAATTGGATAAAAGGACTCATAAGCGTATTCAAAAAGGGGTAGTTTTTAAACACCAGTAGATTCCTGTTAGGCAGTGCAAGAAGTTAAAACATTGAATGACTATAGGAGTGAAAGTTATCATCTGGGGTTCCCAAGCTAGATGTTTATCGAACTGGATTAGAGTTTTCTCAATGTTCACATTATGCCATTGAAATACATTGCTGGATGTAGAATTTTAATTAATACTCAAAAATATGATTTTCATTGACTTATAAAGAATTATCTAAGCTTGTTTGTTTTTGAATTTCGCACAAAGCTACTCGAGGGCTATCTGTGCTAGCCGTCCCTAATTTAGTAGTATAAGACTAAAGGGAAAACAACTAGTCATCACCACCCACCGCCAACTCTTGGGCTACTCTTTTACCAACGAATAGTGGGATTGACCGTCACTTTATAACGCCCCCACGGCTGGGAGGGCGAGCATGTTTTGGCGCGACTCGGGCGCGAACCCGCGACCCTCAGATTACGAGTCGCACGCCTTAGCACGCTTGGCCATGCCGGGCCATTATCTAAACTATATATATATAGCTTGAATTATTTATATATATATACTCGTTAAACATTCGAATAACCAATTTTAAAACTTTCATATAAACAACTAAAAGATTAGGAACATTTTTCAATTTTTTTAGAAGTTATTCCATACGATTGATTGCATTCACTTTATACTCTAAAGTAGATTTTTTTTTAAATTCACTCTGTTATCTGTTCTTTGATGTCAGCAGAATAACCTGACGAATTCGTCTTTTATTACGTGTAATTCCTAGCTCTGCCTTACGACGTCTCAGAAGTTAACGGCGAGTCAACATGCTCTATTTACCCTTTAATTGATGCTCGAACCATATCAAATGTCTCTAGTCTTTATTACATCTATTTTTCAATCCTCTAAAGAATATTAAAGTTTCGTACCTAAATATTCCCCATTTCTTTTACCTTTTACATTAATTAAAACACGATTTTGCTTTTCTCGAAAGTTCTATAACACGTTAGAACGCTACAAGTATGATAATAAAGCACGCTTGCTTAGCCTTTAAGATGGCGGTAATCTACAAGTACTGAACGATGCTGATATTTAAAAAAAGATTGCTTTAATGTAGACCTTGTAGTCCTAATGACTTCTGAGTTTTGAAAACTGTATTACAAAGAAAAAATAACGTTTTATGTCAGTGTTTTGCTATCGACACTGTAATATAATACTAGTGTTTGCTTATTAAACATAATGGGTTTGTAATAACTTATTAATTAGCCGAGTTCCTCTGAGTTATGTGGCAAGCTCAAAATAGCGCATACCTGCCAAATTCGCCGGACACTGTCTAGTGTTACTGATTGATTACTGCTCCTCTGGTCAGTAGTTCAATATTAGGAATAGCTCTGCCCGAACCTTGAGGCCTATGACCTTTTCATACGGCCAATGCATTGAACAAGGGCCACCCGTTCAGGTAGGAAATATTAAACTCTTACCACGTAGTTCTTATGAATACTCTGTAGAGTGTCTTGTGGCTTATTTAGATGCTAATACACTGATGACTCCAATAATAAGTCAACATGATGACTTCACCATTGAAGCCATTATAAGCATAAAATTTACCATGCTTGTTGTTATTACGCTTTTGCATAGCTTGATTTTTTCTTAAATCCAAAAACCTTTATCAACTACCTTGTGCTCGGTCGAATTACTACTAAAGAGGTATTAGCAAAAGTTATCGCAAACTTTAACATTCAAGCTATGACGATATTCACAAATAACATGTATCAACATTGAAATGTTTTTATTATTCAAAAGTAAAGTAATGGTGCTAAAACAGTTTTGTTTTTCTTTATCCCTGTCACTTGTAAAGATTGTCATAGTTTGACACTCGACTTGTAACCTGAGGGTCGCGGGTTCGAACCCCAGTCGCACCAAACATGCTCGCCCTTTTAGCCGTGAGGGCGTTATAATGTGATGGTCAATCCCACTATTCGTTGGTAAAAGAGTAGCCCGACAGTTGGCGGTGGGTGGTAATGACTAGCTGTCTTAAATTTAGCCTTACATTGCTGAACTAGGGACAGCTAACGCAGATAGCTCTCGTGTAGCTTGGACACGAAATTCCAAACAAACAACATAAATATATATATACACGATAATCCTCAAATAATAATTTGAAAAAGAACAAAATAACTTGGTGTTAATTGATCTCGTGGTAATTCAGTAATATTTTTACTTGAAGTCTTCCATTCCTTGGAGACTAAAGTTTCGGAATTAATTTTCTGAAGCGGACAAGACCAATCAGCATTCCACTAGCGAAAGAGGCTTATATCTAATCCGATAACAAGTAATAACTGCCACTAGACGCATTATTTCGAACGTGAACTTTTTCTGACGGCTTTTGTGTAATGCATTTCATATCTTCCTCGATTATCTAAAGTAAAATGAGTTAGTGTAAAATTCCTCCGAATAACTTGTAGATAAACAGTGAGAGTTGGTATTAATAACTGAAAAAAAAAATGCAAGTACAAAATCAGTTTAATTAAAACGCTTTATCTGGAGATATCAACGTAATTCCAATACATCAGAGCAAAAATGAATATTTTATACGTTGTAATATAAGACTATTTATTCAGTAAAGCGTCTGTTTACTGATACTTACTTAACTTCATTTTTGCTTCTAACGGAACAAAATAGTGCTTTTTATATACACAAAAAATGTGGAGCAACAGCATATGTTTATTCAGAAGTAAAATTTATAACTTTGTGACATGCATATAGCTACACACTGATGACGTTAAGTGCAAGTAAAAGTTTTGTGTCACTGAAAGTTGATTGCATAATTAACTTGAAATAAAACATCTATCGTTACAAGTTCAAGATATTCAGTGTAAGGCAGAATTCTTTCCATCGCTATAAGTTAATGACACATTGAATGCAAAATAAAAGTTGTATTGTTATATCTCTACAAGTTGGTGACATATTTAATGAAAATAAAAGTTGTATTGTTATATCTCTACAAGTTGGTGACACATTTAATGTAAAATAAGAGTTGTATTGTTATATCTCTACAACTTGGTGACACAGTTAATGTAAAATAAAAGTTGTATTGTTATATATCTACAAGTTGGTGACACAGTTAATGTAAAATAAAAGTTGTATTGTTATATATCTACAAGTTGGTGACACATTTAATGAAAATAAAAGTTGTATTGTTATATCTCTACAAGTTGGTGACACATTTAATGTAAAATAAGAGTTGTATTGTTATATCTCTACAAGTTGGTGACACATTTAATGTAAAATAAGAGTTGTTGTATCTACAAGTTCACTATACATCAAATGTGAAATAAGAGTTGTATTTACAAGTTAATTAGACATTAAATGTAAAATAAGAGTTGTTGTATCTACAAATTGATGTTACATTAAACGTAAAATAAGAGTAGTTGTATTACAAGCTGATGACACATTAAATGTAAAATAGAAGTTGTTGTATCTACAAGTTAATGACACATTAAATGAAAATAAAAGTTGTTGTATCTACAAGTTAGTGACACGTTAAATGTAAAATAACAGTTGTTGTGTCAACAAGTCGACGACATATTAAATGTAAAATAAGTGTTGTTATATCTCTGCAAGTTGACGATACATTAAATGTAAAATGAGAGTTGTATCTACAATATGACGACACATTAAATGTAAAATAAGAGATGTTGTATTTTTACTGGTTGATGACACATTAAATGTAAAATAAGAGTTCTTGTATCTAAAAGTTAATGACACATTAATTGTAAAATAACAGATGTTGTATCTCTACAAGTTGATGGCAAATTAAATGTAAGAACAAAAGTTGTTGTGTCTACAAGTTAATAACACATTAAATATAAAATAAGAGTTGTTTGTGTCTACAAGTTAATGACACATGAAATTGAAAATAAAAGTTGTTGTATCTACAAGTTGGCAACATATTAAATGTAAAATAAGAGGTATTGTATCTACAAGTTGATAACACATAAAATGTAAAATAAATTTTTTTGTATGTGTACAAGTTGACGACACATTAAATGTAAAATAAGAGTTGTTGTATCTACAAATTGACGACACATTAAATGTAAAATAAGAGGTGTTGTATCTCTACAAGTTGATGACACATTAATTGTAAAACAACCGGTGTTGTATCTCTACAAGTTGATGACACATTAAATGTAAGAATAAAAGTTGTTTTATTTTTGTGTCCCCTAGTGCCACAGAGGTATATCTGCGGACTCAAACCGCTAAAAACCGGGTTTTGATACCCACGGTGAGCAGAGCAAAGATAGTCCATTGTGTAGCTTTGTGCTTTATTCAAAACAAATTAACTCATCTCATACGCACGTTATAGTAAAACAGTAATTACGTATAATTTCATCGATGTGATCAAAGAAATGTTTCCAACGATACAACTTTTGTTTTCTCAGGGTGTTCTGTGGTGTCTTGAGACCTAGAAATATATCATGATAAGTACTCAGCAGTCCCTAGAGTGGAATTACAAAGATGCTAAGCTTCTAGTGCAAATGCCACAATTATAACTTTGTATAATCAATTTAAGTTACATTATTTGCAAATGCTTATTTCATTACTAACGAACAGTTGACTAAAGCAGCACGAGGAATATTAATAACAACCAATGTTTAACGTACACATACGATGACTTATTATTTCGTACGTACGAGATGAGACCTTCAATGTTTGTTTTGTTTTTACCTTGCGGTTCAGGACGTCCATACGTTGATTAAAACTTGTAATAGTGGGTCACCATACGAACCCTAAGATTATTGCAGTTTCTTCTATACGGGTCTTACAGTTCATTGAGTGTATCGTACATTATGAGCTTACGTAAATATATATTTAAAGTCATTATAAAAAAAAAGACACTTCAGGATGTTTCATTACGTCATGATTTGAAAGAATAGTAGGGAATTTGGCCGAAAGTGGCTCAGTGGTTAGCTTGCCGGTCTATGGATAATAGGGTCCATGGTTCGCATCCTGTCACCACATATAAGATATCACGTTTTGTAGTTTGTGGCTCTAGGTGCGTTGTTCTGAAAAAGAGTACTTCAAGAGTTATTAGAAAACGCTGCTAAATATAAAAAGTCACATCGGGCTATCTGCTGAGTCCACCGAAGGGAATCGAACCCCTGACTTTAGCATTGTAAATCCGAAGACTTGCCGCTGTTCCAGCGGGGTACTACTGGTTTTGGATTTAAAAGTTTAAACTCAGGAACAGTTATGCACAATTAGCTGTTGTGTAGCTTTTTGCAAAAGCTCTAAAACAAACAAATCTAAGTAATCCATTTTTATCCTCAGTGATTCAATAATCTACGTAAAAGAACAATGTATTTCTTTTTTACTATAAAATTTTTACAACGTTAAACTTCTAAATTCTTCGTTTTACGTGGTAGTTTGAAGAAAGACAGTGAATACCAGATTTTTAGATTTGAAAATACTGTGGTAAAATATGCTGTGCTAAAAAAATCAAGTCACGGTGCTATATTAATTACACGTTATGAAAAGAATTATTAAAATCGAAACATATAATCTTACGATTTACACACACACAGAAACTACACCAGCTCTTTGAAAACAACACGTATATGATGTAAAATGAATGTACATACACAACAAACTATACCAACATTTCCTATTGTACGATAAAGTAGGCCGACCGTGTAATTATCACCAAAGAGACAATATCCGGTTTCAGAATATAAATACTGTTGGGACTAACGCCATTTAATTGGGTTTCGTTCGCCATAACCTTCAGTATTAGAGAACACTGAGTTTGCCAACTTTACGTCCAAAATATTTTTGGGTAGTTGAACATTATTCAGGAACAAAAATAGCTAGAAGGTGATATATATTGCCCCAACAATGCTTTCATTTTTTACTTCTGTTTTTGCAGCTTTCAAGCTTAACATTATTTTTGTTGTTGTTTTGTAACAAGTGAATAGAGACTTATGTTCCTGGGTAGACGACTGGTCTATGTAGCGTTTTATTACATTGAGCCTTAATAAAATATACGGTAATCTTCAAATTTGTTGACAACCAGTGAAGTAGAAACCAAAAAGTGTGACACTAAATCACACTCGACAGTGTGTTTAACATGAAACACGATTTTGCTTTTAATACGTTGAAACGTAAAACTTAATTTCGAAATATGTCAGTTGAATCAATACCTCCTTGAGCTGTGATCACCTTAATTGAACTAAGACACTGATAAAGATTTCGTCCTATTTTTGCCTTTTCTCCAACGTTCTGCAAAAATTAACAAAAGTGTCGGCCCGCCATGGCCAACCGTGTTGAGGCGTTCGACTCGTAATCCGAGAGTGGCGGGTTCGAATCCTAGTCGCACCAAACATGCTCGCTCTCCCAGCCGTTAACAAACAAATAAGCAACAGTATTTGTTTTTTTTCCTTCGAATATCTTTCACCGAACAAGTGATAATTCACCAGTTGAAGATAATTATTTTGAAAGTTGTTTGCAACTTGTAACTGGGTAAAATAAAAACTAATAAAAAAGTATTGAATCACAGTTGAGAAAACTTAGAAATAAAAGTAATCGGTATTATCGTTACTTTAATGCGAAACTATCGAAACGGTGGAGGCAATAAAAACAAGATGAAATTGTCTTTTTTTTCATAATAAATATGAAAGATCCGTTTTTATTGCAATATTTTCAGCATAATTTGTAATAAAAATCGTGCATACTTTAAGCTTATTTATCCATTTTTTTATTTATTCGAATTTCAAATCAGAGGTGTGAAAATACAACAACAACAGTGTTTCAAATCTATCTTTTATCTCCAACGAATTTCCATAAATCACTGCTTAACAGGCCTGTCGTACGTTATCGGAACTTGTCATTTCAATTAGGCCCACTAGTGGCATAGCGGACCACGTGTTTTATATACTTATATCCAATTATATCTAACTAATAAACACGTTCTATATAGTTGTATTTAAGTTTTATACCTAAAAAAGCACAATTTATATATTATCACACTTAACTTACCGCATATTTTATGTCACATAATACTTAACCGATTACATTTTACATCTTATTACACTTAATAAATTACGTATTTGCACTTGGTTACACTTAACTACCAGTAGAGACTTCCTTAAAACATGCGGTGACTGGAACACAAACTTAAAAATACGTGGTTGAAGTTTATTTAGTCCTTTACTGAAAAAAGACTGCAGTAAATTATTTTGCATAGAGGATTGTTTGTTTTGAATTTCGCGCTAAGCTACTTGAGGGCTATCTGCTATTATATATCTATTTTAATATTGACGTTTATTCAAGTTAAATTTAGAAATGTATATAATTTACACCGTTAAATTTGTATTGCAAAATTCCCGCCTATTCAACAAAATTGCAGAAGATTTTCTTGTATAGGAATTAAAAATATGCGTGTGTATGCAAGCACTAATGTATCGTCTATATTGTTGTGCATACTGAAATTTCTACGAGCTCTCCTCTCACGTTTATCATTGTAATCAACACAACACGCCATGAGACAGCATATATTATTCGTTTGATACAGTTGGTATTCACTAAACCCAGGAAGCTATAACTGTGATTAATGTTTGTTAATCGGGAACTTCAGATATATTGACAACAAATGCTTATAGAATTGAACATTACAAACCATTTAACCACAGTGGATTAACATCGGACATTAATATTTTTACGAAAACATTACATAACTTCATCGGTGTAAAACTCGACGCAGAGCTAACTAGCTCTACGTTAAATAAATTGCACCGATATCAGTTCAATATTAATTCACTCATTGCAAACCCTCAAAAAGATATCTTGTTACAAACCAGCCAAAATACTCAATATTATTTATACATCTGTTTGAAATTAAGCATAAAGCTAAACAATGGGTAATTGTACTCTACCCAACTCGAATATCGAAACCCGGATTCCAACGTTATAAGTCCACAGATATTCTGCTGTAACACTGGGAGTAGGGCTTGTTAGTTTGTAAAACTTTTGTTTATAAATCATTATTTGTAATAGCTTTTACTGTCAATTGTATTATTTTGTACATTAAAATAAGTTTCTATGAAAAAGGAAAATGTGTGTATCAATTTTGTTGGCTAGTATCATTAATTGGATGAGCATCGACATTTATTTAACTTCTAAATTTAAATTATTTATAATTTAACTTAGTTTTAGGCGATTTGAAATTAAATACATAACTACCTAGATACTTAAGAGAAACAAGTATCAACATTTAGCAAACAAACACTTGATGGTCAAATAAATCATACAAGAAGAATATTTTGACATCACACACACTAAAGACTATTTGAGATAATTAAAACTATATTGATTAATATTTAAATGATAACACTTGCTTAAAAAGCACTTTCTTTATAAAAAGTGAGATTATCACGGAGACAAAGGCCTTTGCAGAAAGCAAAAATTAAATCTGTAGAATTATGATGTTCATTGTTGTTCATTAGTTTCAAAATGAATTAACTTGGAATATGAGGAGTTACCATTAATAGCCTTATTAAGATAATCAATGAGTTATTTTTGCCAGGCCCTGAAAATAATATTTTAATTCTTAAAAATCGAAGTGACTACATTTCACATTACAACAACAATAGGGGATCGCATTGCGCGAATATCCATATACAAACAAATCAACAATCGAAATATTTGATGCAATGTTTGAACATTTCCTGAAAATATTATAAAGTTACTGAAAATAAATGGAGAAATTATTAGATAAAAGTTGATTTATGGCTCAAAAAAATCTACCATGTTTGTTTCTTTGACAAATTAGGTGTTTAACCTTTTATAAACCAACTATAGATAAGAATTCAAACTTTGTAAAAGAGGTAAAATTTGTTAAATTGTTTCAGACATTTCTTGCAACATTACATAAGGGACCTTCGCACAGCTGTTTTATAATTTAGAGCTGATAGATTAAATGAAAGACACACAGAGAGCAGCACTAACCTCCAACTCTGAGACAACGCTAGTGTGACCGAATAATAGCTTTTCATTGTCACTTTTACAACACACTCGAGACTCCCAAATGGGGAGTGAAATATAAAAAGAACACGAACCATGAACTCTCGGATTCACAATTCAGGCACATTAAACTTAATTGACGAGAGGCGTTTCTTTCGAAAACGATCTTTCTGTCGAAGTAAAGTAAGTTTGTTCTTTCAAACGTCTACCAGCGTGGTTAAAATAGGTGTTCATGTTTTCTTGTGCATGGCTAGGTGGTTAGGGCGCTCGGCTCGTAATCTGAGAGTCACCTGTTCAAATCCCCATCACACCAAACATGCTCGTCCTTTCAGCCATGGGGGCGTCATAATTCACGATCAATCCCACTATTCATTGGTAAAAGACTAGCCCAAGAGTTGGCGGTGGGTGGTGATGACTAGCTGCCTTCCCTCTAGTCTTACACTGCAAAATTAGGGATGGCTAGCGCAGATAGCTCTCGTGTAGCTTTGCGCGAAATTCAAAAACAAGCAAACGTAATCCAAGAACTTGACAAGTAATACTTACCAGATCATTAAGTTTATATAAGAACACTGACAAATATAGATCATTCAGCTGATGAGTTTACATTTTCTTTTTTGATTATTGATATTTTAGTTCTTTAATTAAAACCTCTAAACAACAAAAATAGAAGAGTTAAAAGGATTTACGGTAGAGGGCGCAATACGCTAGTATTAAACTTAATGCAGATAAAGTGAACGATTTATATCTTCGCTAAACACAAAGCTACAGAATGAGCTATCTGTGATATGCCTTCCACGAGCATCTAAAGCCGATTTTTACCGTCATAAGCACCAACTTTTCCTCTGAGCCACTCGGGAGAAAAGCACGTGTTTGTGTTTTCTTATAGCGAAACCACATCGGGCTATCTGCTATGTCCAGCGAGTTAAAATGAAGCCTTGATTTTAGCGTTGTAAATCTATAGACTTACTGATGACCCAATGGGGGGACGGAGGATAAAGGGGAACTAAACAGTTCTGCTACACTGAACTGTAACAGTTGATTCTCCTCTATATGTAGCTTCAGTGTACTTGTGAAAGTGAGCCACAATTGTTCGACAGAAAATCAAAATCATTCGCTGCCTTGGGCTATACTGAAAACAAAGAATTATGGGAAATACTTTTGAAATATTACCTTACTGATAAAGATAAAACGTATTGTATTGTAATAAATTATTCTTTATCTTTCTTTTATAGAGTCCTGAGTTTTCTAAGCATAAGAGTAATTGTGTTTTATTCATCGTATTCTCAGGATTTTCTGAGCTTCTACATAACATTTTGCAAAACACAAGAAATCAGCCAGAACGTTTTGATATCAAATCTGAGAGCTTTTGCACAACATCTAAACTTTTGAACATAGAAGAAAAGCTCTAAAACAGTTCTTATAAAAAGAGCTCTTTGCTTATAAGTATTAGTTTTGTTAAGATTAGAGAAAGGATTGTTTGCTTCCCTATACTACTAGTTCCTGTTCTAATGAAAAAAAAACAAAGGCCTAAGTTTGCTCAATTGTGACTTGTTTAACTTCACTATTTTAATTAGATATTCACATATTTATATGTATGTATATAACAAGGTGATTACTGCAGATTTTATTATTATAGCTGTGTAAGACTAGAGGGAAGGCAGCTAGTAGTCACCACCAACCGTCAATTCTTGGACTACTCTTTCACCAACGAATAGTGGGATTGACTGTGCTTTATAACGCCCCCACTGTTGAAAGGTCGAGTACGTTTGCTTTGACTAGAATTTGAACCCGCGACCTTCAGGTTACGACTCAAGAGCCACCTGATTATGCTGAACCAATTTTTTTTTAAGGTTATTAATTCGTAAGATTATTCTCTTGACCCACTGGAGTAATAAAGTGTTTTGCTCAGATGTGTAAGTTACTCATTATTACCCCTGATATATATTTATCTTGCTTTTCAATAGAAGCTCTTAATAAAATTTAAGAAAAATTGTACTCAAAAATAAAAACCACTTATATAGCATAACCTAGATAGCCAATGATTTGCATTTCTCTTCGTACGTTTAATCATTGGATACCTGATTCAAGCAACAACGAATCAAACTGAAATCATCGATGTTATTTTATAACAGTAATTTTGTCCTGTCATGGTTAAAATATCATAAATTCGCCTTCTATTTCAGAATAACACACGTGTTACAATATTTCAGCGTGTACTTTGTCAGGATGTCCACCACTGGAACAGCGGTAAGTCTTGCAGATTGACAACGTTAAAATCAGCAGATGGCCTGATGTGGCTTTGCTGTAAGAAAAACACACACCCCTTGTCAGAAAGTAAGCTAATTAAAACCACAGCGACTGAAAAACAAAATCTGGATTTATTAAATGAAATATGACGAACTCTGACCCGGTCAAAAATTACAAAGAATTACACTTATTGTCCACTCAATAAATGTGGTTTATTAATGATGATCCATTGGTACACGTCCCCCCGCTAGTACAGCGGTAAGTCTACGGATTTACCACGCTAAAGTCAGGGGTTCTGTTCCCCTCGGCGGGCTCAGCAGATAGCCCGATGTGGCTTTGCTGTAAGAAAACACACACACCATTGGTACATGAATTGAATAGTAGAAAAAAGATTAACTGGCAAAAATATATTCTCTCTCTTAGCACGTTCAACTTGCAATCCGTTTACGGCAGGTTCGAATCTTGTCTTCGAATATCCTCGTTTTTTCAGTCGTTGGGATTGGTATATCCCACTTTTTATTGATAAAGAGTAGCGTAAGAGATGGTAGTGGGTGGTAGTCTGTCACTTCTAACTTATGTACGGCTGACTCAGATGGGTGTTTAACACTCTCCATATCGATCTGTGTGTAACTACTTCACTGGAAGCAAAAACAATCTACACCCAGTTGAAAATGTGGCAAACATCCGAGGAAGAACAAATAATACTTAGAATTGACTACAACCCTATGGTGCATCAGAATTTCCCAGAATGCAATTCATTATACTAGTACCGTTATAAAACAAAAAGGCGAAAACAGAGTTTCCGACTACTGTATCCTCGCACATAAATAACATGTTAGCTATTCTGATGAGCGTCGATCAGCAAGATATTTATCAAAAAACTCATGGTCAGAGAGAATCAGGTTCTGGAATTAAGTCTACAAAATAGGAGACACCTCAATAGATTAGATCAACAAATTCGATGAAAAGCATCTTATATTCTTATAGAACTTGAAATTATCTACAGACACCTCAAACTGGCTCAAGAAATTTCAGTCTACAACACTCCAAAAAACAGGAATGAAAAAAATCTTAAGTTAAAAAACTTACTTCAAAAAGTGAGAAAGAACGTGTTGTACTGTCATTCATACGTGGTTTATCAAGCCAAATAATGAATAAATTTAGTAAAACGCAAAATATCTTTCCGATATATGGATCGAGGAACAAAGTCAGCCAAATTTTTAATACGTCTACAAGTATAACCAATTTTTATGCATATGATTGATATATACACTGCTGGCCAAAATCTTAAGGCCAATGAACATAAAGAAAAATGTGCATTTTGCGTTGTTAGACTCAACCACTTATTTGAGTAGAGCTTCGAAAGATGAAAATAAGAAAATAAAAAATGAAAATAAAAAACTTTCTTAGCATTTAATAGGGAAAATGTGAACACTATGAAATTAGCCTAAATACGAATTGGTCAAAAGTTTAAGACCATATCGAAACGAAGCGTTAATCGGTAAACACGTAACGAAATTTAGTCATTTGTGTTCAAGCATTAGCATTATCAACATCTCCAACTGTCATCTTCTGTGTTGCATTGGGTAAAAAACATGGCAAAAGCTAGAAAGTTGACAGAGTTTGAACGTGGCATAATTGTTGAGCTGCAAAAGCAAGGTCTCTCTCAACGTGCCATCTCTAATGAGATTGGACGTAGTAAAACTGCTGTTGCAAATTTTTTAAAAGACCCTGAGGGATATGGAACGAGAGTTTTAAATGGTCGGCCCAAGAAAATTTCGCCGGCATTGAGCAGGAGGGTTCGACGAGTTGTCCGGCAAATACCAGCCAATCGTCGAACCAGAATAAGGCCCTTACGGACACAGAATGCAGCTCAAGAACAATAAGACGACATCTACGAGAGAAAGGCTTTAAAACCGTAAACGTCTTCAAAGGCCACGCCTCCTTCCACACCATGAAATAGCTTGGTTAAACTTTGCTGAGAAGCACCAAACATGGGACGTAGAAAAGTGGACAAAGGTTTTGTTCTCTAATAAGAAAAAAATTAACCTGGATGGTCCAGATGGCTACCAACGTTATTGGCACGATAAAAATATCCCATCTGAGACATTTTCTACACGACACAGTGGAGGAGGTTCCATCAGGATCTGGGGTGATTTATCCTTCCATGGAACAATAAAGCTTCAGGTTATACCGGGGCGTCAAACAGCGGCGGGCTACATTAGCATGTTGGAGAAAGCATCCTTATTGACTGAAGGCCCTCGCCTGTGTGGAAATGACTGGATCTTTCAGCAGGACAACGCTGCAATACATAAAGCCTGCATTATAATACTTTTATAATACGTTTTCATGGAGAATAACGTGATTCTTTTGCGTGTTCGCCTAAACTGAACCCCATTGAAAATGTTTGGGGGTGGATGGCAAGGGAAGTCTATAGAAATGGACGTCAATTCCAAACAGTGCATGATCTTCGTGAAGCCATCTTCACTACTTGGAATAACATTCCAGCCAGCCTTCTGCAAACGCTTATATCGATCATGCCAAAGCGAATGTTTGAAGTTATTCGCAATGACGGTCGTGCAAGTCACCACTGAGATCTCTTGTTGGGCATTTCCTACCCTGTTTCGGACTTCTTTTTGGTATGGTCTTAAACTTTTGTTCAGTGACCTTAAGATTTGGGCCATCAGTGTATATATATGTAAAGTATTGTGTTTGCTTTTTGAATTTCGCACAAAGCTACACGAGAGCTATCTGCGCTAACCGTCCCTAATTTAGCATTATAAGACTATAGGAAAGGCAGCTAGTCAACACCTCCCACTGCCAACTCTTGGAAAACTCTTTCACAAATAAGTAGTGGGATTACTCGTTACATTATGACGCCCCCACGGCTAAAAGAGCGAGCATGTTTGATGTGACAGGGATTCGAGCCTGTGACCCTCAGATTACGAGTCGAGTGCCCTAACCACCTGGCCATACCGGGCCTTCTACTCACTGAATAGTGTGTTTTGTTTCTTTAATATGTTCTGCTGATGATAAAATAACAATATTATTGTTTTAAACATTTTTTGTATTCATTTGTCCTGTATTTTAAATCATATATATATCAGATTTTCCCATTAAATCAGTTTCATCTTTAATTTCCAGCAAACCCTTGAACCTATGGCCCATATTTACAGGAATCCAGATTCCATTTCTTTAAAGAATGTTACAAAAGGTAATTAGTAGGTCCACTTTTGGGGAATTCCCGTAAAAGTGTTTTCGCGAAATATCAGGATTCCCTCAGGGGTTGGGTAAAAAAGTTTTGCCTTTGTTAAACTCTCAGGGTCGAGATGTTTTGTCTGGCACTATATAGCAGTGGTGAGAGTCTAAGAAGAAGGAACTTTCAGAAAATTGTCCAACTGAAACGGGGAAAAAAATTATCTTTTCGTAGTTGTTGTTTCTTATTAAGTGCAAAGCTACATAAAGGCTATATGTGCTCTGCCACGACGAATATCGAGACCCGGTTTCTATTAGTATAAGTCCGCAAGGATACCGCTGTGCCTTTGTGGGGAGGGGCCCTGATGACTAATAAAATAATAATATAATAAGTAATAATATAGAATCGAGTAGACACACACTCCATACTTCGTATTGCAGGTGCACCAAACACAGCTAATTAAAAGGAAACAAACAAGTATAATAACAAAACATAAAACTTAATAAAAACAATTAGGAATCGATGTATACGTAACCCTGAAACAGGAAACGTAATATTGAATTAGGAAAGTCAAACCAAAAATCTGAATTACTTATAATTAGATGCATATGTATACATATTTCAAGGTCCCGGCATGGCCAGGTGGTTAAGGCGCTCGACTCGTAATCCGAGGGTCGCGGCTTCGAATCCCGTCACATCAAATATGCCCGCCCTTTCAGCCGTGAGAGCCTTATAATGTGCCGTTGGTAAAAGAGAAGCCCAAGAGTTGGCCATGGGTGGTGATGACTGACTGTCACTAGTCTTACACTACTAAATTAGGGATAGTGCAAATAGCCCTCGAGTAGCTTTGCTCGAAATTCAAAACAAACCAACCAAACCAGTGAGTAGAAGTCCCTACCCCCGAGTGACACAGCAACACGTCTGCGAATTTACAATTTTGAAAAGCGGGTTTCAATATCCGTAGTGGGCAGAGCACAGATAGCCCTATGAGAAGGTTTGTGCTTTGCTACAAACAAACTGATGGGAAGAAAGTGTTATTTTAGCACAACCTTAAAACGTCGTTGATATGAATACATGACATGTGAATATATTGAAATAATAAAATGTAGGAAAAATACATGACATGATATGAATGCATGACATGTGAATATATTGAAATAATACAAAGTAGGAAAAATACATTCAGAATATTCAATAAATTTTATGGAAATGATGTTAACAAATGGTGTGAAATTCTTTAAGATGAAAACTGTGCCAGGTGGCTCTTGGTAGGTAATTTCTACCGACGTCCGTTGCGTGGGCAAACATCTTTTTTTCATAAACTCAATCATCTATACCTTAAAAGATAACAAAAGTGACACAATGTTATGATTTATATTAGCAAGTTTCGAGCCACTTAATCCACTTAATTAAGTGGTTTGGTAAACTTCATCATAATGAGCTAAAAATAATATAATGATGGCTGATTCGCATGGTTTGAATTTCGGGCATAGCTACACGAGGGCTATCTGTGCTAGCCGTCCCTAATTTAGCAGTGTAAGACTAGAGAGAAGGCAGCTAGTCATCATCACCCACCGCCAACTCTTGGGCTACTCTTTTACCGACGAAGAGTGAGATTGACTGTACCGTTGTAACGCCCCTACGGCTGAAAGGGCGAGTATGTTTGGTGCAACGAGGATTTGAATCTGCGCCCCTCAGAGTCGAGAGTCGAATACCTTATCCACTTGGCTATGCCAGGCCCGATGATGGTTGTTCTCGGCTCAGGTAAGAAGGATTCATATTAACCCTTTATGTTCCGATATTTCACATTTTTATTTTAACAAGTGCAAATTACAAAATTTCGTTTTTAAAATCTCTGTCTTATACTGTCCTCTCAAATCACCTACAAAGGAAAACTATAGGTGAAATATTTATATCTCAATTTTTTATTTTGTTGTATACTTTATAAACATTTGTAACAGAAGAATTATAATTGCTTACCCAGTAACAATGATATTTTCAGTTTTATCCATTCAAACTATATTTCTCATTTAATGAGTATCAAGGTATAGGAAATCCATATAACAAAATATGTTCTCACAGGCAAAAAATATTAAATGATTTTTGAGTTTCCAGTTGGGCCTCTACATGATTATCTCCCGCTAGTACAGCGGTATATCTCCGGATTTACAACGCTAAAATCAAGCGTTCGATTCCCGTTGGTGGGCTCAGCAGATAGTTCGGTGTGGCTTTACTGTAAGAAAAACACACGCCACGTGATTATAGTAAGTTCGTTCCTGAGGGCAATATTCTGAGCGGAATGTATCCCGATCTCAGAGTGGAAGTCTGCTGGAGATGTGTGTGTGTGTGTGTTTTCATATAGCAAAGCCACAACGTGCTATCTGTTGAGTCCGCCGAGGAGATCGAACCCCTAATTTTAGCGTTATAAATCCTTAGACTTACCGCTGTACCAGCGAGGAACTGCTAGAGATATAATACAGAAATATGGCTGCTATAATTAATATCCCCCATTGGCACTGCGGACTTACAACAATTAATACCCGGTTTCGATACCTGTGGTGGACAGAACGCAGATAGCCTATTGTATAGCTTTACAATAAACAAACCGTGAATAATGGCCAACGAAATATTTTCACCAACAGCATTCTCAGAAGATAGGGCTACAAAAATTATTAAAAATAAATGCTCCTTTAAAGCGCTTTTTGCTCATAAAACAACAAAAATTAAACCAAATCCAAGTAGCCGCGTAAGAATATTTCGAGTGTCGTGATGAAAGATAACAGCAGACCGTTGTACTCGAAGTAATTGTACTTGTATTTCATTTGATGCGAATTTTCACTTTGAAGAGTCCAGAAGAAGTGCTTCAAGTAACTTTTGTCTATTACAATCCACTGACAAGAATACCTTTCAATTATTACCGCACTTCATCACGTCAGTATGAATTTTTATGCTCTCTTAAGATTCAAAACTGGCGGTTTCATTATTTTTAATAAACAACAAAATTGCTGCTTCAAAAAAAGTTTTTTTTTACTTTATTGCCATGCTGGATCGGTTTTAAAGCGTTCTCTTTAGAAGATACTTGAAATTCTTAAACAGCACTGCAAGTATTTATTCTACTTGTTTTTTAAAGATATTACTAGACACAAATTCAGAGAGATTCCAAACTGAAGGAATAATTTGAGCGATTGTTTTATTCATATATATTTGTGTAAACAGTAATTAAGACTAATGAAAACGAATACTGTGCTTTATTTCACTTATATTTAGAAGTATCATTACTGTGCATAACAAATTGACTTTTATAAATGCCCTTTTCATTCATTTCGCAAAAGCATAAAGAAGATATGCTTGTTATAAAGAAGATATGAAAACAGATACATCAGAAGATCAGTACCATCGAAAGAAAGAAAAGTAGGCATATCCTCTAACAAAGAACACAACCTTTAAAGGTGAATTTTACAGAAAAAAGAAAACTTTGCAGTCAACAGAACTACTCATACTGATTAATTTTGCAGGTTCACATTTTTAAATAAAACATATGTGCTAGTAAATGAAACATAGACCTTGATGCAGAAAGAGCTCTTTCCGAGCGGCAATCCGAACGTTTTAGTTTTTACGTTTGCCGCTAGGAAAAGTACTGTGACGTAATAGTTGCCAAACAAACCGCCAACGACAACGCTTTAATGTAAATAAACATGGTCAGTGCATACTGAGAAACAGAGTCTGTTTTGACTTTGTGTTCTGAACAGTGTTGAGTAGCGCCATATCAATTCGAACCTACTCTGAACGAACCTAGAACAGTTACTTTTGACACAGATCTGACAAGTTCTAGTGATGAGGACAGTTCCACGAGCGAGTGATATTGAAGAAATAAGATTATATATTAAAACAACATGCTTTATGAGGTTTATGAAATTTACATTTGATATGACAATGTCAAAGTTCTGTGTTAAGATTAATTTTATTATGATGAGTTATGGAAATATGTTATGGAGTTTATATTTGATTGTTTACAAGTCTACAATGATTTTTTTTAAAAAATACATAACATGTACTTGATTACTTCAACATGTTCAAGACATAGTCTTATTTCAATTTATCTTGAAATGTTAAATTTGAAAAATGGTATTTTTCAAACATTTCCATATGTAAAAACGATATAAAAACATATACAGAATGATCTACCAGCTTTTAAACTTGGAATATACTCTATTTGGGATAGATTTGTCCACTTTCTAGACTAGGAAATTAAGGTTTCACTGACTTTCAGGTGCCACAAATGCAAAACACGCTCATAAATGTGAAATGTGTATGTCTAGTTAAATTCTTCAAAAACTTGTACTTTTTGTTCTTTTCGTGATGACAAGGGATGGCTTCAGAGGGGTGGAACCTGTACGCTTCAGATTGAGATCAGTCCTCAGCTCTACACGAGGAAAGATGGTGGGGACGATCCTGTCTACTGCCGATGGCTTTTTCAGTCTCAACCTGAGTGGCTTGAAACCCACGAAATCCAAAACAGTGGGATCCGGCACAAAAGATGAGCGTTCAGTATGATCTTGACAAAGCTTTGCATGGTGTGAAGGAGTCCAGTTCTTCCTGTTGACCATCCGCACCCACTGTCGCCACCTTGCCGGTTCCTTCTCCTTGCACGGAAACAAAAAGAAGCTTTTGCCCGATACCAAACCGTTTATATAAACATAAGCAACACAGTAAACCATGTTATCATAAAACAAACATAAAGTAATAATATCAAGACAAAAAAGAGTCTCACAAAGTATGTAATCCGAAAAAAGCACCGATAGATTTACATAAAACACCAGGACTGAAAGAAACAAAATGGTCGGCGCGCAACGAAGCGTGTTTGGCAACTATTACATCATAGTTGTAAAACGTCACGGAAACAGCCGAACGACCGAGAGGAACTTGAGTTCGAGAACCCGCATATTTTGTTTAATTTTTTACTCAAAACCTAAAGTGTTTAAAAATATGGCATCCACACAGGAATTATTCCTAACCAGAGTAAAGTTTCTAAGGCAATTATTAAATTTGTTGAAAATTCACCTTTAACATATGTTAAGCCTACTTTGTACCTGCTTGTGCAACATAGCGCTACCTTGAAAGTATCCAAAATATATCTATTACTTTTTTAAATGAAGTCTTCAAAAAAATTCGTTAATGTTCTTTCGCTAGTATGCTGGAAATTAATCCAATTCCTGTAAGACTACTGTATTTTTTTTATTTAAAATTAAATGTCCGTTTGTGTTTTTCTTATAGCAAAGCCACATCGAGCTATCTGCTATGTCCACCGAAGGGAATTGAGCCCCTGATTTAGCATTGTAATTCTGTAGACTTACCGCTGTCCCAGCGGGGAACATGAAGCAATCGGAAAATTACTTTAAATACATAATTAATTTTGTATTTTGTATTTAATTTTTGTATAAAAATAAGCAAAACTTCTATCGTATTAGTGTCTCTTATGCATGAACGTCAAGAAAGCTTTTTAAAATATTTATTTAACAGACTCATTAATATACTTATAAAATTCTACATTATGTTTTCACTACTGTTTAAAAAAAAAGAAGGTAGTTTCATATTTTTAAAATGCAAAATATTCATGTAATTTATTGTGATGTTTAAAAATTTAAAGAAATAGATTTTATAAGTCATGAACTATTATATCAGATAACATATATATATTTATGTGTGTGTACGTTTCTTGAAATTATTTCTTGCTATCAAAATTATTATATTCTTAAATGTGTTATGTTGCTTCTTACTTTTGGTACACCTTGAAAGTGTTTCCTTATCTCGAGTAGCATTTTTTTAGTTAAGCTGAGAAAACATAGAAATAAATATCAAATTATTATTATTCTTTTGTTTCTTGAGTTATGTTCCACTCTTATAGTTGTATAAGTTGGATTTTTTTATAGTTATACAAAATATTGTTCGTGGGGTTATAAAATAAATCGTTTAAAAAGAAACAAAATAAATACAGTATTCTTACGCCTTGCACTTGCTGCGAATCTAGATTTTTTCGTTAAAGAATCGATACATTAAAGTCTCAACTCAACACGTAGTTTGATAATTAGTTTCGTAATGTCATTATAACGACTGTATACACGGTTCTAAAGAAGTACATAAGTGATAGCTGGTGCTTTTTATTTCCTGTATGTTAATAGTTGATGATTTTGAATTATAAGGCGGAAATACAGTATATACATGAATATATCCAGTCTTTCATGCTACTTTGAATACTCACCAGTAGATGGCGACGCTTTATGATTGATTTGGGTGAAAATTTTAAAACGGAGCGGAAAACAACGACTCAGTTTTAAACTTAACAAAGATTGGTGAATCCTAAAATCTCATGCTATATTTCTGTAAACAGTTTTGTGTACTGTATTGGTTTGTGCGTATTCTCAGAATTTTAGTCAGCGGTAGTTCCAGTTACGTTCAACAAATATAACAATGATCTGTTGATTGATCAAGTGAGCGAACCTTTAGCGTGTCTTTAGCTAAAACAGATCAGACTTATTATCTGAGGTTTATATGTATGCTTGGAATGGTAAAATCATCAAAGTTCATAAACGTATTGAAAAAAAAACACAATAAAATATTCCGGTATTATTCTAGAATGAATATTACTATATTTATGATGTATTTTCATTTTTTGAAAAGATACACTGTGAGTTGGAAGTTTCCGGAAAAACGTCCAAGTTTATTTCTTCTCAGATAACTTTGGTATTTGACTGTGAGGATCTCATTATAAACCTTTCCAGGTGACTCACTAAAAAAAAAGGCACGGCATAACTAGGTGGGTTAAGGTGTTTGACTCGTAATCTGAGAATTGCAGGTTCGAGTCCCCGTCGCACCAAACATGCTCGGCCTTTCAGCTGTGCGGGCGTTATATGTGACGGTCAATCCCACTATTTGTTGGTAAAAGAGTAATCCAAGAGTTGGCGGTGGGTGGTGATGATTAGCTGCCTTCCCTCTAGTCTTACACTGCTAAATTAGGAACGGCTAGCGCAGATAGCCCTCGTGTAGCTTTGCGCGGAAATTAAACATAAGAATATATCTTCTTCCTGGGGAACTATATTGTATAAGCTTAATCTATATTCGTGGGACATTTTGCGCTGTTCATAACATTATAAACTGTATAATATTTTTGCATTGATTAATAGTACAAAAGGAATGTTTGATCATCAATAATCGTTTCTCTGGTTTCTATAAAAAAAGTACATGAATTACTATATCAGAATATCCCAGTGACATTGCAATAATTCTGAGAATTTGCAACCTTTAAACTTGGGTTTCGATATCCACTGTTGCTAGAGCACAGATGACACATTATGTCGCTTTGCGCTTAACAACAAACAAATACTATAATACAAAGTCACGAGTTTTTCCAACCATCATGAATATCTTATTTTGTTCATATGCTTGATAAGATCCTTACCAAATTGTTTTGTTATTATGTGGATCCATCACATGTTTACATATTTTAGTCGCTGTTTGTTGGTTGTGTCGTAGTCATAATTTTTTGTTAGGATTAGAGAACCATATATTGATATTCGTTTCGTTGTGTGGATTCTCTGTGATATACAAGTCAGGGGAGCCTTCGGTGCTCTTGGTGTTATAAATGGCATGTATATTTATAAAGCCCTCTGTTGCTGAAATGGTTATTTATAACGCACAGCATTAGAGAATTTATGTGCGCAGTCCTTAGTATTGATGTTTGTCACTGTGTGGCGCTGCCGCCGTACCCAGAGAAATTATTTATAAGGAATACCAAGAAACCGTGAAACCGTGGACGAAGAGGAACCACAATGTTCCTGAACACTCCAGTTGGAGAGAGAATTCTTCTGATTTCTCTCTCTCTAAACTAAACCCCTGCCACGTTAGTTTGCGTTTTTGCGTGAAAAGAATAATCTTAAAGAGAGGAAGGGCCCGGCATGGCCAAGCGTGTTAAGGCGTGCGACTTGTAATCTGAGGGTCGCGGGTTCGCATCCCCGTCACGCCAAACATGCTCGCCCTTTCAGCCGTGGGGGCGTTATAATGTTACGGTTAATCCCACTATTCGTTGGTAAAAGAGTAGCCCAAGAGTTCGCGGTGGGTGGTGATGACTAGTTGTCTTCCCTCTAGTCTTACACTGTTAAATTAGGGATGGCTAGCACAGATAGCCCTCGAGTAGCTTTGAGCGAAATTCAAAAACAAACAAAAGAGAGAAAGTTTTAGTTCTTCGCTGGTGTCTCAGTAACTCACAAAATTTGTGATAGTAAGCATCCTCATGAGAGACACCATTAGGCAACTCAACAGACTGTTTATATCAAGAGTATTTCGTAAATTCCTCACTTTGTTCGTATTTTCTAGCTTCGCTTTCTTCAGTTGCGCGTCTTGCTCCTTGAAACCTGAGTTGATGTAAATAAGTTATTTATAATTTTCATTAGAAAATATTCTTGATTACGCATTAATGAAAGAAAAAGACGCGTTACATATGGATGACAACCTACCTGAATAGGTGAAGGGGATAAGCTGTAAAATGTACCCTAAAGAAAAAGTATATATGGAAGTATGAAGCACACAGAACAGGAATGCGCCGCCTATAATGTATTATCCAAACTAAAACCACTCTGGCCAAAATTAAAATTCAGAACACACACGAAACCCCATCTCACAGCGTACTATTTTCCCTAATGGGGGCCTAAGGCTTCTTGGAGGGGTCACTGTTTTAACCACTCGCATCAGTATAAAATTAGTGTGTCGTCTGTCTGTCAGTCAGTAGACACTAAAGTGATGTCAAATAGGTACGCTCAAGTTGCGGTTTGCCGTGACGTCAGTAAAACGTTCGCATGCCATGAATCACGAAAATATTTATGCACTCTGTGAGCGAGAACACAGGATGACATACGAACCTGAAAAACAAAAACAAAACCTGTTAAACTTAATTATGGTTTTCTTTCCTCTTGAAACAGAATATTTTCGAGGACGCGGCGAAAGTACATCTACTCTCTATGTTACTGCAGAGGAAAGAACACGTTGTATTATAACGATTTTGTTACAAATATCAAATATTGAATAGATAAGAGTACAATGTTATAAATATTGAACAGTAAACAGCTAATTTTTGTGAATATCAAATTTTGAAAACCAAACAAATGTGTATGACAAATGTAATACGAAAAGTATCTAATTTTCAAAATAATTACTTGACTTTGGACGTGAAACAACAACAAAAAAATGCCAATTAGTATAAACAGTTTTAATAAAGGTTGAGTTATGTTTTGACGTTTATAAACTATATTCACTTAACAACACAGTTCCTTATCTTATTATCAAAAATTATAATTTTACAGCACCTGTAAGCCCCCCATGGTGTGTCTGCGGAGTCACAACGCTAAAACCCAAGTTTCGATACCTGTGGTGAGAAGAGCACATATAACAAACTGTTTAGCTTCTATAACAAGAAAATTGTTTAGCGTTTGATGTTATCTTACTGGGGTTACGTTTTAATCATTTTCAAATAAAATTTATTTATTTTGTTTTTGAATTTCGCACAAAGCTACTCGAGGGCTATCTGTGCTAGCCGTCCCGAATTTAGTAGTGTAAGACTAGAGGGAAGGCAGCTAGTCATCACCACCCATCGCCAACTCGTGGGCTACTCTATTACCAACGAAAAGTGGGATTGACCGTCACATTATAACGCCCCAACTGCTGGGAGGGCGAGCATGTTTGGCGCGACTCGGGCACGAACCCGCGACCCTCGGATTACGAAGCGCACGCCTTAACGCGCTAGGCCATGCCAGGCCCGAAAGTTATTTATAATGTAGTCGTTTTTATTTATATCTTTGCATGATAATGTCTAACGCGCCGTCTAGTAAACAAAAGATATAACGATAATTGTAAGTAAGTACAAGTAAACATATCTGTAAGTTGATTGATTCTTGATTTTACAACATGAAATAAATCTGCATTAAATAATTACTCTTTTAATATGTTAGCAAATCATAAGCATTTGAGGATTTGACGGCTTTGTTTGTTATACACCTACGACTGCATCATTCAAACTAAACTACGTAACTTGTTATACGAATATGCATTGTACTTGGTTTCCAAATCTTACGTAAACTCAGAAAATTTTGAAAAAAGCAGTATGTTTTGAATTTCGCGCAAAGCTACTCGAGGGCTATCTGCGCTAGCCGTCCCTAATTTGGCAGTGTAAGACTAGAGGGAAGGCAGCTACTCATCACCACCCACCGCCAACTCTTGGGCTACTCTTTTACCAACAAATAGTGGGATTGACCGTCACATTATAACGCCCCCACGGCTGAAAGGGCGAGCATATTTGGTGCGACGAGGATGCGAACCCGCGACTCTCAGATTACAAGTCGCATGTCTTAACCCACCTTGCTATGCCGGGCCTTGAAAGAAGCAGGTTTTTGATATTTAAAATCAGAAGTTATTGTTAAATACAAAGCTAAACAGTGGGTTGTCTGTGTTATGCCCAGCAGGGATAATTGAACCTGGTTTTAAACGTTATAAGTTTGCAGATTTATTTATCACTAGAGAGCAATGAAACTATGAGTTTTGAATATTTTGTCCTAATATCATACCCATTATTATAGCATAAATTTTCAAAATGTAACTTCCACATTCTTTGCTATCGGTGAATTTTAATATTTTCGACTAGAAGTTAGTTATTCCTGCTTTTATGAAGGGAAATATTCCACAAAAAAGCTGATAAAATATTGTTTGTTTCTTATTGAATTTCGCGCAAAGCTACACAAAGGCTATCTGCACTAGTGGTCCCTAATTTTGCAGTGTAAAATTTTGCAGCTAGTCATCATTACCGACTGCCAACACTTTTACCAATGAATAGTGGGATTGACCGTCACATTATAACGTCCACACAGCCAAAAAGGCGAATATGTATGGTGTGACAGGGATTCGATCCTGTGACCCTCAGATTACGAGTTCAGTGTCTTAAAAACTGATGTCAATAGCTTCACTAAATAACTTAGTGAAATATAATATCGTAAATGATTGCCAACGTAACTTTACTGGAAAGGGGCTTAAATGTTGTCTTCCTTCTTCTGTTAAGTGGCCCAGCATGGCCAGGTGGTTAAGGCACTTGACTAGAAATCCGAGGGTCGCGAGTTCTAGTCTCTATCACACCAAACATGCTTGCCCTTTCAGCCATGGGGGTATTATAATGTGACGGTCAATCCCACTATTCATTGGTAAAAGAGTAGCCCAAGAGTTGGCGGTGGGTGGTGATGACTATCTGCCTTCCCTCTAGTCTTACACTGCTAAATTAGGGACGGCTAGCACATATAGCCCTCAAGTAGAGCTTTGCGCGAAATTCAAAACAAACCAATCTTCTGTTGAGCATCAATATTGATTGCACTCAGTTTCTAAGCTGCTTGGTAAAAATATGTTGGTGTGGAATGTGGTGGCCTTGAAGTTTCACTGTTTGACTCTTAGTCCTGGTTTAGTTTCAAATAGTAAATATGTGTGTCCTTTTATGTGTTGATAAGTATTGTCCATAGAATATCTCTTTGTTCAGTGAAGTATTTAATGTGTTCAAGGAGAATACATTTTTGATCTTTCTGGTTTTCCAAAACTTGTCTTTGTTAATAATCCTCTATTTTTCTCAGTTATTATAATGTCCTGTCACGAAAATATGTTTTTCAATTGAGATATTTTGCGTTTTCATTCGTCTTGTACTCATGTTGTTTCAATCTTACACATTTTAATGTAGGTCGTTTTAGAGGAACGAGTGATTTCACAGAGGACCAGTTGGTCCTTCTTTTATTTTGGTTGTAATTTGTATCTGTACGATTGTCCTGTGGACTTGGTATGGTATGGCACTTGACTCGTCATCTGAGGGTCGTGAGTTCGAATTCCCGTCGCACCAAACCTGCTCGCCCTTTCACTCTTGGGTGCATTATGATTGACCATCCCTCTATTCGTCAGTAAAAGAGTAGCCCAAGGGTTGGCGGTGGTTGGTGATGATTAGCTGCCTTCCTCTAGTTTTCACTGCAAAAGTAGGAACGGCTATGGTAGATAGCCCTCGTGTAGTATCGTGCGAAATTCTACACAAACAAACTGAATGGCCTATAGGATTTCTAGGGTATATTGAAACTTCTCGCTATGCGTTGATATTTCATGAGTTAACCTAACTCACCAACTATAAGTTACAACAAACAAAAGTGGTCAGGGGCGCTCGACTCGCAAGCTAAAAACTACATATTCGAATCCCTGTCCATCAAACATGCTCGCCCTTTCAGCAGTGCAGACATTATAACGCCATGGGCAATCCCATTATTCGTAAGTAAAAGAGGTGGCGGTATGTGTTGATGATCTTTCACCTTTAGTCTTTCACTGGAAACTGAGAGACGACTAATGTAAATAGTCCTTGTGTATCTTTGCGCGAAATTCAAACCAAACCATCATATCGTGACCGGTTTCAGATCTAATTACTGTTTTGACATTTCTGACATGTAGCTAATAAAAAAAAGGCTTCGTAGATGAATTTATTCTAATCTTGTTTTAAAGAATTTCAAGTGTTACAGCTATGATAATCAACTTTTGTTGTAAGAACAAATCTGATATTGAAAACAAAAACTGTTACATTTCAAATGACCGCGTGACAAGTTCATGGTATTTGTTCAAGAGGATAGAAGTTTGGAGTCATTTGGATTTGAATTTTAGTGTTATATTATAGTGAAGGTGACTGACTGCGGTAAGTTGGTATTTGTCGTCTGTTGTGACTTAAGAATTATTTGCTCAATCGTTTTCACACTACTTGGTTATTTGGTGTGATTCTGTAGAGACTAGCTATTCGAATGATATGTTCATGCAAGATTAAAAAAATACAATTATTATGTTACTCTTATCTGACAGAATAAAGAGACTTGACCGTTACTGTTTCAACGCATTAGTGGAGAGTGCTTTCGCGTCAACAGGAAGCGAACCATGAACTTTCGTATTGACATCCTGAGAAGGTAAACACTGGGCTAGGCTTCGTCCCCCCTGTAAATTTTGGCTCTCAGTAAATGCTTAAGTTAATAGCTAATGTATGTTTTTGTGTTATTCAGATTGCGAGAATAATAAGACTATTAAATTCGTGTTGATAACATTCTTTGATATGTATTTTATGCAATAGGAAAATATTGAGAATAAACCGCATAAACCCGTGATGGGCAGAGCACGGGTATTGAAACACGGTTTTTAGCATTACAAGCCTTAAGACTTACCGCTGAGCCACTGAATAGACTCGAACTTTATATCTCTTCAATCTATAAATGGAGGGGTGACAGAATGTTTCATAACTATGAATACTATTGAGGAGCTCCCAGTGGCATAGCGGTATGTCTGCGGACTCGCACTGCTAGAAATCAGGTTTCGATAGCCGTGGTGGGCAGAACAGAGATAGCCCATCGTGTAGCTATGTGTTGAATTCCAAAACAAACTAGTGAAGTAAAACACCATTATATAAACATTTTAGATCATTTTGGATAGTTTTGGGTATTTTAGACAAGGCTTAACTGAACAATAACACGTCTCTCTTCTATTGTTGTTATTTACAGTAACTGATGTACATGTGTTAGATTTTTTTTTTAACAGACGTGGCAAAATTCGTTTAGATTACCAACTGCTGGTCCTGCAAGATTTTTAAGCTGACCAATCAATAAAGAAAGGTATGTGCCATTACTTGTAATATCTCACGCTGTTTTCAGCGATAAAAATTCGAACGAGTGAACGCTAAAAGCGTTGACGTATCTTATTGCTGTGCCAACAGCGATTTCGGCTCTTAAGAATTCCGTGCGTTGCTATATAAAATGTCTTAGTAGCTGCTGATAGTATTGAGTATAAGATATACAGATCTCTGCCTTAATAATTAGTCGCGAGTCCGCGTGATTGTAGTACATTTAAAAATATTCAAAAGAAGCTGAAACTGTAGCTGACGAATGTATAAGCACAAGCTACGTAAAAAAAAAAACCTCCTTTGCAGAAATTATTGAAGTTATCAAGACATATAAACTTGACCAGACATTCTTTTCTCTAGGCCTGCCTGTCGGTCTTTGTTCAATTAACACGTGACTATGCTGTAATTTCATTCCTAATATTATGTCTGTTTTCTTTAAAGTTAGCCGCAAACCTACACAATGGGATATCTGTGCTCTGCCCATTACAGGTATTGAAACCTGGTTTTTAGCGTTGTATGCCCGCAGACTTACAGCTGTGCCACTAGGGGCAAGCTCGTGTTTCCGTTACGTTACTTCGTGTTCCTTTGTGTACAATCTGCACGCCTCATTAACACTGCGCATCTTTAAGAGTTCGATACCATGTTGATTCCAACTTTGTCCAGTTGAAATCTTGATCTTAAGCAGTTATTTTATATGTTACGTCAGCATGTACGTAAACATCCTTCCACAAACAATAAAACAAATCGTCAGTGTCTCACTTAGAAGCCTGGAAATAACGAGGCCGCATTCCGAGGCACATCTATTATTATAACATTCTAACATGGGACTTAAGTAATTACTTGAAGATTATTTGTTTTAGAGCAGAGTCACATGGGATTATTTGATGAATGCAGAATCCATTGTGGTGAATCGAACCCCGAATTTTAGATTTGAAAGTTCATCAATTTACCGCTATTCCCACTAGTGAGAATCATTTCAATATAAAAAAGAAACAGTAAACTGCTTATCCAAGTGTATAAACCTTTGTATTGTGGACAATTTTGTAAGCAAAGAAATGCATGTGTGACACAAGACAAAATTCATGTGTTCATATCAAAAAGGCCCGGCATGGATTAGCGTGTTTGGGCGTTATAATGTTACGGTCAATCCCACTATTCGTTGGTAAAAGAGTAGCCCAAGAGTTGGCGGTGGGTAGTGATGACTAGCTGCCTTCCCTCTAGTCTTACACTGTTAAATTAGGGACGGCTAGCACAGATAGCCCTCGAGTAGCTTTGTGCGAAATTCAAAAACAAACAAACAAAAAACATATCAAAAAGGTAACAAAAAGGTATTTAAAAATATAAACATTAAATTAATGTTTTTTACGTTCAAAAATTCTGGAACACTTAACACCACTTAATCACTTTGAAACATATTAGTTTTTTGTGTACTGGAAACTAATTTAAGTATGGACATGAAATATCCCATTCTGTGTATTGTAGTTATTAATTAGTACATTGTTTAACTGTCTTGAAAGCATTACATTGCACAGTACTTTGTTCAACTACTTTGTCCAACATTATATTGTACAGTACTTTTACATTATATTGCAACATAATAGCTGACGATAATGACGGGAATTATGTACTTGAATTTGGAACTGTTATAACAAACAAACAAACGAGTCGAAAGTGATTTTATTTATTTTAAAATTATACAAAACTTGGTCCTGTGCGACATACATGTTTAGTATTCAGTTAGAAATTTGCCCTTAATGGGGACCCTAATCGTTTGTAAAAGAGTAGCCCAAGAGATGGCGGTGGGTAGTGATGGCTAGCTGCCTTCCCTCTAGTCTTACACTGCTAACTTAGGGACAACTAGCGCAGATAGCTCTCGTGTAGCTTTGCGCGAAATTCAAAAAAGAAAAACAAAACAAATCCATTGACTGACATTGTGCTTTATATAAGAAACGAAGAATGGTGATCCATAATATTGTCTGGTTATCTAACAGTTGCAAATCCTTCCACGTATCTATTCATAACCACAGCATATACAAATTTTAAATAAATGTTTGTTTGTTTGTTTTGAATTTCGTACAAAGCTACTCGAGGGTTATCTGTGCTAGCCGTCCCTAATTTAGCAGTGTAAGACTAGAGGGAAGTAAAGCCGAGTACAATATTTTGTATGCAGCTGCTTTCGAAGAGTTCCTGTCTGCTTATCCCACTGCTGACTATCGTGATGATTTGCATTCATTTTCGAAACGCAGTTAAAATCGTTTGTATTCCAATTGAAAACTAAACATAAAAAAGTGGTGGGAGAAACATAAAAGATTGGCAGCTACTTAATTAATAATGCTGAAAATGTGTCTTTATTGATAGATACTGAATTTACTTACAGCCGGTGGACCTTAGTACTTACAAATTCTCAATTAACAAATGAAAATTTGTCTCAAAGATATCTCGAGGAAAATACGTCCAAAACGACCCTCTCTGGGAGTTTACGGATTGAACTTACTTTTAATATCCAACAGACTGTAGTGTAAAGATACCCTGTGCCTCCGGAGGGATTGTGAAAAACTTTAAACAGTTTGAAAACGAACAGATTTATTAATCATGAATACACACTGTTCGCCAGTGGTTAACATTAAAAGTTATGCGTCACAAAAAAAGGATCACTGAGCAATCGCGTTTGAAGTAAAATACGAAATTGTAGTTGTAACAGATGCCTTATACAAATATTGTTCCAACTACTACTGTGCTCGTTGTGTCCTAGCCGAACTAAAAGGATATTGTTGCTTAAGGATATAAGGAACACAATGTGGTTGAAATACTATTATTATATACTGTTCTAATTCTTGAAAGTTCCTAAGTAAAAATGTGATGTTAAAAATATAACAGGCCTAACAGTAATGTCTTATGATAAGGCCCGGCATGGCCAGGTGGGTTAAGGTGTTCGACTCGTAATCTGAGGGTCGCGGGTTCGAATCCTCGTCGCACCAACATGCTCACCCTTTCAACTGTGAGGGCATTATAATGTGACGGTCAATCCCACTATTCGTTGGTAAAAGAGTAGCCCAATGGTTGGCGGTGAGTGGTGATGACTAACTGATTTCCCTCTAGTCTTACACTGCTATATTAGGTACGGTTAGCGTAGATAGCCCTCGTGTAGCTTTACGCGAAATTTAAAACAAACCAAACAGAGTTTTTAAATCGTGATAATAAATAATGAAGACGGATATTGTTGTTAGGGTAATAAATTCTGAAAGTAAGATTTCCAAAATATTCCGTTGACAAGGTGAAGTTGTAAACAAAAAATGTTTTAAACTGTGCTTCGTTTCATAGAAGTAAGAAAACCAGTACCTGTGGAAAGGGATTTTTTAAGATTGATGCCTTACCTTATACTTAAAGTATCGTTTTCAGATAAATGAACCGATTTCTACTTATTGCTACATCAAATTACGCTTTTGACTCTCCAATAAAATCGTTTTCCAGCTTTTACCAAAGTTTAGTTTAGGGCTTAAAAAAAAAGGATAAGTGGTTATTATCTTCTGATTTCACGTAATCTTCTTGCTTCTTTTTAACTTTCACGTCTTCAGTCAAAACGAATCTTAACTTTATCTAGAAGTGAAGAACGTTTCAGTATTTTCAGATGAGTGTTCCAAGTTATTTTCATTTTGATTTTGTATAGTTTTTTCCTTTTCTTTTATAAACGTTGTGTTAATAAAGCGCAAATCATGTTGAATTTTCATCTGGTTGGTGTGGTCATCATTGTTACAATTTTTCTAGAGTAATTTATTCGATTTCGTGTCTTATTTGCTTGTCTGAAGTTAAGCAGAAAGCTACACGGGTATCGAGACACGGATTCCAGAGTTGTAATTCTGTAATCATACCATTGTGCCACTGGAAGCCCACGTCTTATAAGCAGCTAAAACTAAAGGAAATTTAGAAAGAATCATACGTATAAACTTCTCTAAAGAATTGTTATCCATGTGTTTCTCACAGCAGTCTTTTCTTTTCCTGTCGCAAAAACGGTATTAATAGATTTATCTAAAACTTAGCAAACATATTTGTTCAAAACTATGACTGGAAAGTGGCCTGCTTCTTCGTGAGATGATTTGGTTTGAATTTCGCGCGAGACTACATGAGGGCTATCTGCGCTATCCATCCATGATTTTAAGGAGATAGGCCAGAGGGAAGGCAACTAGTCTTCGCCGTCAACTCTTCGCCAAAGAACAATGGGATTGATCGTAAAATACAAAACTTCTACGGCTGAAAGGTCAAACATGTTTGACGACGGATTTCGATACCATTACTTCCAAATTAGGGGTCGAATATCCCAACCACTAAGCCATCCCAGGTAAGATGGAAAACAAAAAAAAATAAACGTTTCTTTCATATATAATATATATATATATATACTTAATATTTATATCACTTAGTGTACACGAAAAGTTAGTGGTACATTTATCATACTAGTTGAGTATTCGTTTATATATTATCATAAACATGATATTGTATTTAGCGTCACTCTTTACGTATTACGTATTTATAGACGTCCTTGAATTTAGTTTTTTCTTTTTTCTCGGTATTTCTAAACGTGTTTATTGTCAATGTTATTAACTACTCCATAACGGCTGTATTCCGTGATCAGAAAGATCAAATACCCATTATCAAATAACGTACTTTCAGGGTTAAGGTTTTTCACATTATAACAGTGATTATTTCTGACATCTGACATCAGTAACAATTTTTTTAACAATCACTTCAAGATTTTGCTCAACATAATTTGATATCTTATTTACTTACCTCACTTTATGTTCCTTCAATATTAATTACTTATAAATTAATAACAAAATAAATAAAAGCAGAACTTTACAGCGGGTTATATTGGACAATTCTTTTTTTCTTTTGCAAAGGTCTATAACCATTTTTCCGGTTAATACAAAGGAATCGAGGCATTTAAGTGTAAAACTGTAAATTATAATCTGGTAAATATATATATATATATTCTAACGCATATATTTTAGGCAGGCTATTTATAACCAAATCCAGCTCTTCAAAAATAAAAGGCCCGGCATGGCCTAGCGCGTAAGGCGTGCGATTCGTAATTCGCGGGTTCGCGCCCGCGTCGCGCTAAACATGTTCGCCCTCCCAGCCGTGGGGGCGTTATAATGTGACGGTCAATCCCACTATTGGTTGGTAAAAGAGTAGCCCAAGAGTTGGCGGTGGGTGGTGATGACTAGCTGCCTTCCCTCTAGTCTTACACTGCTAAATTAGAGACGGCTAGCACAGATAGCCCTCGAGTAGCTTTGTGCGAAATTCCAAAACAAACAATCAAAAATAAAGCTAGGTAACCTGCACTTCTATAAATGGGTGTAGAAAATTTGTTCGACAATGACGTATTGTTCTGAAAATGCCATACTCTTCGGGCATCTGATATTTTCATGCTATAAGTTGATTTTAACAAATGCATATTGTAGCGGATTTACTGTTACATATTTCTTTTAACAGTGATGTTTGTGTGAGTTAAATGTGTATTTAGAAATGCATGTAACTTATAAATATGTTTTGTGAAAGTCCTGCCTGTTTACTAAATTTGTAGAAAATTCTCGAGTTTAAGAATCAATAATATATGTTTTACGAAAACACTAGTTGTTGTTTTTGAATTTCGCACAAAGCTACTCGAGGGCAATCTGTGCTAGCCGTCCCTAATTGAGCAGTGTAAGACTAGAGGGAAGGCAGCTAGTCATCACCACCCACCGCAAACTCTTGGGCTACTCTTTTACCAACGAATAGTGAGATTGACCGTCACATTATAACGCCCCCACGGCTGAAAAGGCGAGCATAATTGGCGCGACAGGGATGCGAACCCGCGACCCTCAGATTAGGAGTCGTACGCCTTCGAAAACACTAGAGTGTCTTCAAATGTATCTCAGAACGGCTGGTATAGGTATTAATACTTTTATTGCTAAGGAGAGAACAACGTTTCGACCTTCCTAAGTCATCTTCAGGTGAAGAAAGTGTCTTCAAATGTTGTTGCCAACTGAAATTTCGAGAATTTCGTTTAACTATTATAAAAGGTAACCAGTGAGACAGTAAATATGTTGTTGGTTTGCTATAGTTACTATAAACCTCGGAAGCTATAACTGTGATAAACGTTTATTAATTGGGAAACTACATATAACTGACCATGAACGTTTATAGATTTCGGACATTATAAACTGTTTAACTTCAATGAATTAACATCGGACGTTAGTATATCTACGAAGGCATTATATAACCACAAAGGAAAAAATACTCGCGTGTAAAACGCTTGCTAGCTTACCCGTTAAGTATACTCTCATGATATCAACTCTAAAGTATTTCGCTCATCATGAACCGTCGAAAAAACATTCAGTTCCAGACCAGATAGAAAACTCAATGTTGTTTGTAAGTTTCTAAAACTTTTGTATATAAATCATTATTTATGACAAACGTTATTATAAATTGTATTATTGTTTGTACATTAAAATACATTTATGTTATGAAATAAAACTGTATGTATAAGTCTTGTTGGCAAGCATCATAAATTGGATACATATCGGTATTCAATTAACTTCTAAATCCAAATTAAAATTTAACTCAGTTATAGGCTATTCTAACTCATATTACGCAATAACAGTTAATAAAATATATTAATTTGTCTGTTTGTTTTTGAATTTCACACAAAACTACACTAGGGCTCTCTGCGCTAATTGTCTCTAATTTAGCAGTCTCAGACTAGAAGGAAGGCAGCTAGTCACCACCACCCACCGCCAACTCCTGGGCTACTTTTCACCAACAAATAGTGGAATCGACCATAACATTACATCGCCCTAATGTTGAAAGAGCGAGAATATTTGGGGTGAGAGGGATTCGAACCCGCGACCCTCAGATTACGAGTCAAGCGCCCTAACCACCTGGCCATATCAATTGTATTATATTAATATACCTTGTTTCTCGTCATCACAGGGCATGATTCTTTAGTGTGTGTTTTTTTTTATCGAAAGTAAATTATCTTTTAATTATATTCTGTCAGTGTTTAATTAAGCGGTTCTAATATACAGAAAAATGCCTGAATTTATTGAACTCATTTAACTTATCGTTGGTTAAATAAAATTGTATCTAAACCTCATATGCAATGACAACAATAGCGATTTTTTTTCTTTCTGTTCCCAATAGTATGGCAACATAAGCGTTATAGTAAAAATAAAATGCCCAAAAGATCTATTGTTGTTGATTATCCATTTGATATCCAGTTTTAAAGAATGTGAGCAAGTGAAAACTTAAATGATTAAATACATTGTCTTTACATCTTGAGACTAGTACTGCAGATGTGAAATTGTATTAAATTAGGTTTGCTGATGTTCTTAATGAAGTTTTCAGATGACGTGAGGACTGGCACTGAGTAAATTAAGTTGTATTAAATTAGAATTGCTGAAATTATGATTATAGTCGATAAAGATTGAATTGCATTTTATTAGTCTGTAAATATCACAATAATGACGTCGGATGTCGCCAAAATGATGTTTTGTTGCAATGTTTTCCGAGTGAATAAAAATTGTTATCTCGCCGTTTCTTCCTGTGATTTCTTTAGGAAACTAATGCCCTATTGATCACAATAGAATACTTGAAACAGTTAAAAGTGGTCCTCGGTAGCTCAGCAATTAGCTCATTATGCCATTCTGTGCTGACTAACAAATGAAAATACAAAGTACTACTGCGATTGGTAGAGCTTTGATCTCTAGAGAAAACAGTAAAATGAAATACCAATGCAATAAATTTGTTTGTTTGTTTGTTTTTTAACTTTGCGCAAAGATACACGAGGGTTACCTGCACTAGCCGTCCATAATTTAACAGTGTAAGACTAGAGGAAAGGCAACTAGTTATCACCACCCACCGCCAACTTTTGGGTTACTCTTTTACTAACGAATAGTGAAATTGCTTACACATTATAACGCCCCCACGGCTGAAAGGGCAAGCATGTTTTTTTTGTGACGGAGATTCGAACCCGTGTCCCTAAGGTTGCGAGTCGAATATCCTTATCACCTAGCTATGCAAGACAATGGAAAGTTTGTCACTGGAAAAAATATTGAGTTTTGTCGTTTTTCCACTAATTTTCTGTTTTTAGATTCTAACGTGCAATGCGCCGTACATTTCCAAATCACGTGCTAATGGTCAGTAAAGTTGTATTATATTACACTTAACAGTCAGTATTGAAGATTCATATGTTAATGGTTGATGTCATTAGAGTAAAATTATGTTAATTTAGGATTGCAGGTACCATTTTGATGGATGTTGCTATTAAAGCTGTATTGCAATAAGTCTGTTGATAAAATTTTGGTTATTAATAACTGTTTACTTAAATGAAGTTGTATTGCAACAGACTAGCTGATGACATTTTAATGGTTAATAACTATTTAATCAAGTTACGTTGTATTGCAACAGAGTAGCTGATGACATTTTAATGGTTAATAACTATTTAATCAAGTTACGTTGTATTGCAACAGAGTAGCTGATGACATTTTAATGGTTAATAACTATTTAATCAAGTTACGTTGTATTGCAACAGAGTAGCTGATGACATTTTAATGGTTAATAACTATTTAATCAAGTTACGTTGTATTGCAATATACTAGGTGATGACATTTTAATGGTTAATACTGTTTAAGTAAATGAAGTTTTATTGCATTAAGCTGGGTGATGACATTTTAATGGTTAATACTGTTTGAATAAGTGAAGTTGTATTGCATTAGGCTTGCTGATGACATTTTGGTGGTTAATACTTCAATTAAATTGCGTTGTATAAGGCTTGTTAACAGCATATTAGTGATTGGTACTGCTTAGGTAGAGTGTTTTTTTTTTTTTTACACAGAGATAGGAAACAATATTTAGAAAATTAATAAAGTTATAATAATCTTAAGAAATCATTTTCACGAATAAACCCCTAAGACATTTTTGGAATAATAGTGTAAATCTACTAGCAATCTTCTATATAAGTATCCACTGGTAGAAACCAAAGCTATGAGGAGATACTTGAAAATTTATAAAAATGTAAGTAATCATGTACACGTTAGATGCTTAAACCACGTTGTTTTTTAATCACATTGTTTTTTGTTTCAAGGGGGAAATTTCACACTTTTGACTTCTTTGCTATTTTAAATGCTATTCTAGTATAGATATATTGATAGCCTTGGAAGACTCGTCAGAGGAAATATAGTTTAATATTACACTAGAAGCATTTTTTTCTTTTCCAAAAAATAATAACAATAAATATCCAACGATGAGACGCAAGTAACAATCGACTTACTAGTATTGTGACATGAAATACGGTGATTATTATGACTAATTTCACTTTGAAAATGACCTACGAGATGGATTATTTTCTAGCTTTTTAAAACGAATCTACTGAACGAGAGAACAGATGACGCAGGCAGAAACAGCCAATAAGGAATCAGTTGACGGAAAGTAGCTGAAATCTTTGGTTATCTAACCACACCTCAGTAATCGAAAGGAGGTATATCTTTGCTGAAATGTGCCTAAAAGTTTTTAAATGTGGTTCCTCGTTATCAGAGCTTTTAGTATCGCAATGTTTTTCATCTTGTTCGGTACTGTCTTTCTCATAAAGGCTGCACATGGAGAAGAGACAAAGTACACCGCTAGGTTAGTCAGTATTCTGGTTCATGATGCTCCACGGGAACCGTTCAATTACGATGTCGTCATACCTGCTGTCGATTTGGCGGTTTCTCGGGTCCGCAGAGATTATCCTCATATCACGTTCCAGGCCACCTACCGAAAAGGTTACACTGCTTGTATCACCCATAACGCTGGTGTTCTTGCTGCGGAGGAGTATTTTACACATGGCGTAAGTATCTTCATTGGCCCTGGTTGCAGTTACGCCCTGGATTCGGTTGCTCGAATGGCTTCTTATTGGAACATCCCAGTCTGTACTGCGGCTGGCTTTGATGCCTCGCTAAACAACGATAAAATATTTTCGACTTATATGCGAATGATGGCGAATACTGTAGCGATATCTCGAACGATACTCGCGGTGTTAAAGCATTTTTTATGGTACCACGCAGTGGTCTTGTACGACAAGAGTATGAGCATTGGACTTGTTACTGCTGGAGCTATTCGGGCTGATGTAGCCAAAACACGTTACGACTATATGGAGGTGAAATTCCAAACATATGACGAAGAAGACGTTACTGTTAATTTTACCACAATTTTAAAAAGCGAGACGGATAAAACACGAGGTGAGAATATTACTGCTAATATAATACACTAAACTGCATCTGCTACGGCTAGATAGAAATACAGAGTGTAAATAGAACCATCAACATGCTAAATAATAATAACCAATCAAAAACAACAACACTGCCAGGTGTATTTCTAGCACTATAAATAGAGCTATCAACAGTATTAATGATATTGTAGCTTCTACAAAACTTTAGAACTTGAACCGTTTACTTTGTTAAAAGCGAAGGGCGCTTCTTGGCCCAGCATGGTCAAGCGTGTTAAGGCGTGCGACTCGTAATCTGAGGGTCGCGGGTTCGCATCCCGGTCGCGCCAAACATGCACGCCCTCTCAGCCGTGGGGGCGTTATAATGTGACGGTCAATCCCACTATTCGTTGGTAAAAGAGTAGCCCAAGAGTTGGCGGTGGGTGGTGATGACTAGCTGCCTTCCCTCTAATCTTACACTGCTAAATTAGGGACAGCTAGCACAGATAGCCCTCGAGTAGCTTTGTGCGAAATTCCAAAACAAACAAACAGGGCGCTACTCAACGTAAGGACTTCAGATGAAACTCTGTGATCGAGGTTATATCACCAATACTAATATTATTAGAAATACGGGTGAAACTATTGTATTCTAAATAAAGTCTTTTTCTTGCAGTTCCGAAAACTATATGTTAAAATGTAGAATATGTGACGAACGTTAGGTCAGCCAAGTACAAATTTTAAAACCTAAATTGATATGGCATAAGTTTCATGTTAGAAACCCAAATCATTGACCACTTGTCCAGAATATTTCACGCTAAACATGCTCGCCCTCCCAGCCGTGGGGGTGTATAATGTGACGGTCAATCCCACTATTCGTTGGTAAAAGAGTAGCCCAAGGGTTGGCGGTGGGTGGTGATGACTAGCTGCCTTCCATCTAGTCTTACACTGCTAAATTATGGACGGCTAGCACAGATAGCCCTTGAGTAGCTTTGTGCGAAAATCCCAAACAAACAAACAAACAAACAAACCAGAATATTTGTTCGACTGTATCTTATGTTCATGTTATCAAATATCCATGATATTTTTGTTTCGTTTTTTTTTCTTTCGTTTTGGCTTATATAAGAAAAGTTATAATAGATTATTTTCTAAGATGTGTTCTCTAAACAAAATGTTCGAAACAAATTTAATGTAATATAAAAACTCCTGAATTTATAGTTTCTTAAACGAGTTTTAAACATTTTAATTTTTCACAAGTTTTCAGCTGTTTTTGAGTCTTATACACTATAATTGTTCTTATTTTTGGTATTATTGTTGAAAAGTACTTTTATAATAATTCTTTTTCGCAGTTAATTTGTTTCTTAATATTACGATTCTGTTGAAGATTATATTGTTTTTATTAGCCCGGCATGGCCAGAGGGGTTAAGGCGTTCGACTTGTAATCCGAGGATCGGGGTTCGAATCCCCGTCGCACAAACATGCTCGCACTTTCAGCCATGGGGGCGTTATAATGTTACGGACAATCCCACTATTTGTGTTGACGGTGGGTGGTGATGATTAGCTGGTTTCCCTCTAGTCTTATAATGCTAAATTAGGGACGGCTAGCGCAAATAGCCCTCGAGTAGCTTTGCGCGAAATTCCAAAAATAAACAAACAAATAGTTTTTTTTGTGTATTAAATAATGTGTCGTTTTTCAATTAGATTGTATGAAATGGAACCTTAGTCTGTTTAAATGCTTCCAACTAATAAACAAACAACAAATGAAGGTGACAATTGAAATATCACGGTACTTGATATATTATACACCTATATATGTTTATACGCTGTATACAGAGATGCCAACTGTTTTAAATGACTGAGCGTAATGATTGTAGACAGAGCCCTTTCACAGTTTTAGTCCTTTTAGATTTGCCAGAAACAAGACAATCTGGAGAACAAGGTCTCTTTTTTTTTCCAACTTGTGAACGATCGCATTGGTGTTTCTGTGCCGGTTAGAAAACGAGAAATACCCATCTACGCGAGCGCTGATTGGCTGACAAGCACTGATGACGTAACTATGGATTCCCCCCACGTACCCAGTATGGAGAAGCACCGCACTCAAAGTATTGGTAGACGTCGGAGATACAAATATTTTTTTATTGTTTCAAGCACAAACATGATTATCGCAAGTAGCCATTTAGACTATGTCTTTTATTTATTATCAAAATTTATTTGTATCTCACTAGAAATTTTCTTTTCACCCCTTTCAAGCCCTGGGGGAACAATTTATCACTTTATTGTATATGCCTATATAATATATAATAATTTGGGAGTTGCAACAAGTCGTAATATTTGTCTGTATGAGCGTATAGTCATAATGTATACACCAAAATCGTAATGATTACGCTCAAATCGTAATGGTTGGCATCTCTGTGTAGATATGCAAAAAACCGTAAAAACTTTGAAGAATAAGATTTAATCACATTTAATTTTTTATTGACAACAATGCACAATACTTATAACAAAACGAAATTCTGCTTTAGTTGTGAGAACGAAGGATAACAATAACAATATGAGTACAAAATCCTATAACCCTATTTAAACTTTACACGTGCGTGCGCGCCTGCGCGAGCGCATCTTTTTGTGAGACAATCTAGTGAAAAACAAGATGGAAAAGAAGTGGCTCCTTATATGTTTGTTTGTTTTAGGAATTTCGCACAAAGCTACTCGAGGGCTATCTGTGCTAGCCGTCCCTAATTTAGCAATGTAAGACTAGAAGGAAGGCAGCTAGTCATCACCACCCACCGCCAACTCTTGGGCTACTCTTTTACCAACGAATAGTGGGCTTGACCGTCACATTATAACGCCCCCACGGCTGAAAGGGCGAACATGTTTGGTGCGACCGGGATTCGAACCAGCAACCCTCAGATTACGAGTCGAACGCCTTAACACGCTTGGCCACGGCGGGCCTGGCTCCTTATCTTACAACGTCTAATACATGGGAAGGTCAGTGCGTTTTGGTAACAATGTGTTATAGTAATGGCTTTTATATCGCGTTGCTTAGTGATAAAAGTATAACCTAATATTGTAGTTAAAATGCAATGTGCTGAAATTATAAAACGAAACGAATAAAGTAAACTACAAAATTGAAATTTATATATATATATATATGTATTTGTTGGTTATCTGATTTAGACGTTCCGTTAGTTGAGAGGTTTGTTTTTATTATTATTTAAGTTTAAAACCGGAGGACAAGTAAAAAAAAAAAGATTACCTTTATAAATAGACCACATTCTGTAAAAAACAACAACAACGAAAGCATATAGATTATACTTTTGATAAAATAGGTTCAGAATACACACACTAACATGATAATCTTGAACAGGGGTTCCCAAATGTTTTAGACCTGCGGAGCTTCGCATCAGAAAGAAAGAACATTACGGAGTCTTAATACAAAAAATACACAAAAATAGAAACAATCGGTCACTAGCACCGGGTAAAATTTGCTTCAAGCTTTTACAATATAAATTTATTTAAAATATCAATAGTTAAAAAAAAATTTACTTCTACTTACTTGTCCAAGATTTTCTGCGTGCAAAATTTATATCAGTAAAAGCACAGTTTACTTATTAATTTATTAGTGGTTCATATGGGCTTGCTTTTGTTCACAAAGTAGTTCAATATTTGGAGTTATGGTTGTTATCTGTTAGTGCAAATCATCTTCAATATTTAGCCTGTTTTTAAATTTGGTCTTTGTAGCTGAAAACAGTGAAATATGTTTGCTCACAAAGATATGTTGTTGGAAAACGCATCAAAATTTCCGAAGCTGTGTTACTTATTTCAGGGTATTCCATGGCCATTTGAATCCAAAACTGTGTAATTTCTTCCTGCTGAAATTTTGATTTCACGTTGTAATCAGGTGAAATTTCTATAAGCTATTCTTCTCTTTCAAAAGCAAATCGTTGATATTTGCAGGGTCAACAAAGGGATTTTGAATGCACACTAAGTTTTCTAAATGAGGAGGGAGGTACTCCCCAGTAGTTGAACACAAATCAGATATGTGTTGCAAGACTGAAACTTTTGCATCTTTACTTAAGGAACATTTATTCATAAGTTAAATAAACCAGTGAGATTTTTGAAGCAATCAAGTTCTTCCGTAAGTATATAGTATACATTCATCCCAAAGTTTTAGCTTACGTTGAAGCGCTTCCATTTTACTCTGTGCTTTGAAGTACGTTATCCTGGTATCCTACATTGTAACATTCACTTCATTTAGATAGGTAAATACGTCCAAAAGGTAAGTCGCATTCTATATATAGCATTTGTCCCTTAATTTGTATGCAAGTTCAAAATGGCATTCAGATAAAAAGAAACCTATCTCCCCACACAGTCCGTAAAAATGAGCAAGCACTTTTCCTCAAGAAAGCCATCGGAGTTCAGTATGAAGCAGCAAATTTTTGTTCAAACTTCCCACATCCTCACAGAGTACACTGTAGATCCTCGTATTGAGTGGTCTTGATTTTATAAAATTAACTGCTTTTATGGCATCATCCAATACCTCATTTAAGTCTTCTGGCATTCGTTTCATTGCAAGTGCATGACGATGAAGACAGCAGCGGATACTCTCGATGTCCGGGGTTATTTGTTTTTATGCGTGGCACTGCGTCTGAAAAATTTTCCAATCATATCTGATGTCCCATCAGTACAAATACTTGAGCAAAGCTGCTGTTGGATCTCATGTTCTTCCATAAATAAATCAATTAAGTTGAACATTTCTTCGCCTGTTGTTTGATCGGGCAAAGCCTTGCAAACTAACATGTCTTCTTCAAACCTAGCTTCGTGAATATAGCGAGCAAACACAAGCAACATCGCTAACCTGCGACATTTGTTGATTCATCCATCTGAAGCGAAAAACTCCATTAAGCAATTTGCTGACACATCCTTGATTCTCCGAGAAACCGAGTTCTCAGAAATGGGCACAGAGTTAATGTTTTTAAGAAATTTCTCATCAATCATGCACTCTACTAAATTTTTTGTGCATGGTTTTATCAAATCTTCTGCACTTGTATGAGCTTTATTTACTTTTGCAATGCGGGTAAATAATATAATGTGATGCAATAAGAGCACGATTGTTGTCCTGATAGACAAACTAGCGAAATATAGCTTTTCTTGCATTTAGTTGCAAACACTTTCTTTTGAAATACTCGGAAAATGGATTTTTTAATTGGGAGTGTTTGGTTTCTAGATGCCGTTTTAACTTTGCAAGATGCAAGCTAATGTTACTCAACACTGTTCCACGTTCAACGCACAACGCACTAGGTCCATCTTCATTATCTCTCCATGTAAAACCATTTAAATAAAACTTTCATTATGCTTTCTTTCATTTCTTGGTTCGACACTTCTTGCATCATCTTGTGTTGAAGTGCTTGCACACGACGATAACGCCAATGAATTCGTATTAGGTCTAGACCTAGGATGGCACTTCACAAGTATTTTCAAGGACACAAAATAGCTTCTTAATGAAAACTCGTTCAAACACTTGAGTTTCATCATTGTAGGCCTGGCATGGCCTAGCGCGTTAAGGCGTGTGCTTCGTAATCTGAGGGTCGCGGGTTCGCGCCCGAGTCGCGCCAAACATGCTCGCCCTCCCAGCCGTGGGGGCGTTATAATGTGACGGTCAATCCCACTTTTCGTTGGTAAAAGAGTAGCCCAAGAGTTGGCGGTGGGTGGTGATGACTAGCTGCCTTCCCTCTAGTCTTACACTGCTAAATTAGGGACGGCTACACAGATAGCCCTCGAGTAGCTTTGTGCGAAATTCCAAAACAAACAAACAAGTTTCATCATCACACAATGACATGGTGACCTACGATTAGTGTTACCATAAAGAAGTCAGAAATAAAAATGTGTGGAAAAAAGGCTAGGTCGCTAGAATAATAAATTTTTCTAAAGTAAAAGGTTAGCCTATTATTTTTTTACAATTTTTAACAAACATTTTAAAGCCAAATTACAAAATATTAAACCAGGTCTGACGTGATTCTAAATCTCGAACGAAATGAAACATGACGTCATGCTGGCGTCTGACATCATCTGACATTGGTACCAAGTTTGTCTAATTAAACTACATCGAATCTAAACGACTGATACTGTATCTAATTGCATCAAAATGTTTCAAATTTGGACAAGTTTTAGCTATAACGTCATGTTTCATTTCGTTTGAGATTTAGCCGCTAATCTCGACCTGGCTTTTACAAGACAGTTGGCATCACTACCCAGGGTTGGCCGATGTTTCATAGGAAAATTACTAGTCTGTCTTACATCTAAAATGACGCATGCAATCTTTAGATGGTGCCATATCTACTAGCAGCCAGAACTTCCCGTAAGCTAAATAAAATCGTCTGGCATTGAGCAGAATGAGATAATAAAAGGCCCAATACGCGATAAACGTGTTAAATTAAAGATATATTTTTACTGTTTTATACAGCGTATTCTGATTCAGTTTTATAGTTTTAGGAAAACATATTAACATTCTAAAATTTCCTCCCTGAGCTCCAGATAACTATGATGGAACCCAAGGGCTCCGTGGAGCACAGTTTGAAAAATCATGGTCTAGAATGTATAAATCTAATAACCCTAGCAAAACATTGTGCTTATGGTAGTGTGTAATAGACCTAAATGTCGTATGATAAATATATTTATTTATTTTATCGTTGTTAGTGGTTTAAAAACTTAATTCTTGTAACAACTACCACATGACAACGTTTAAATATAAATAACCGAAGTTTAAATAACAATAATGTCATATTATGATCACTTATGTCGAACACGAAATGTAGTTAACTGAGAATAGTTTGACAAACAATTCAATTGGTTTGAATTGTAAACTTCTGAGTAGAAACATGGTACAATACACTACCAACTGATACACGATATATTACACAAACAAGTGATACATGATACGTTACACTAACAAGTGATACATGACACGTTACACTAACAAGTGATACATGACACGTTACACTAACAAGTCCGTTAAGATACTCTTAATGTGGTAAAGTTTATTCAAATCTAATTAACCAATCAAATCAAAGCGTACGTGTTGTTTCATAATGCACGTACTACGGTACCTGTTTAAACAAAGTCGGAGTGAACAATGCCACCTATTACATTGCAGTGAGTGGGTGTGGTTTTCATAGCAAACCCACATCGGTTTATCTACTGTGTTCACTGAGAGAAATCGATCCCTTTATGGTAGCTTTCTAAATCCACAGACTTACCACTGTCCCACCGGAAGACATTATATTGATGTGGGTTCACGACACGAAATGTACATATACTCTTCAAAAAAGAAACGCAAAAGGCAAAATTTGAGACATATTGTTAACAAGTTTATTCCGGGTAGTTCTGTATGACATGTGTGAAACTTGGCACATTCACTGCTGAACATCCAAAGTCTGCAAAGGCGAAGTCCACGCTCACTAGTTGAAGTTTAACGTCACTAAACGTCAATAACGATTATGCCCCCCGTGAGCATCAATAACTGCTTGGCATCTCCTGCCCATGAAAGCGATGAGATGACGAATCACATCCATGGAATGGCTGTCCACTCAGCCTACAAAGCTGCTCCAACCTGAGGTAGAGTCTGCGATTGAGGTTGTCGCCGTCGCAGACGTCGGTCCAACTCGTCCCAAAGATGTTCGATGGGGTTTCAATCTGGTGATCTGGAGGGCCAGGGAAGAACGTTGATGTTGTGGTGTCTCAAGAAGACAGTGGTGAGTCGGGCTGTGTGAGGACGGGCGTGGTCATATTGAAAAACGTCGTTGACGTTCACCATGATGGGTTGCACATGGGGCCTAAAAAACACAGCATTGTCCATGAAAATAGCATTATCAGTCACTTTGTAATATAGTGTTTCAACTGCCATCAACTGACAGTATTATCAGTCACATTATAATAGAGTGTATCATATCTTATCAACTAACAGTATTATCAGTCACATTATAATTTTCTGTTTCATCTGCCATCAACTAACAGTATTATGAGCCACTTTGTAATATAATGTTACAACTGACAGCATTATCAGTCAATTTGTAATATAGTGTTTCAACTGCCATCAATTGACATTATTCTCAATCTTTTTGTAATATATTTTACAACTGTTATCAACTAATAGTATTATCAGATATTTTGTAATATTCTGTTTCTACTGCCATCATCCGACAGTATTATCAGTCATTTTCTAATGTAATTTTTCAACTGTATCACCTGACAGAATTATCCGTAATTTTGTAATGTAGCGTTCCAATTGTATCAACTGACAGTATTATCAGTCATTTTGTAATATAGTGTTTCTTCTGTTATCAAATAACAGTATTATCAGTCACTCTTTAATATAGTGTTTCAACTTTTATAAACTAACAGTATTATCAGTCACTTTGTATTATAATGTTTCAACTAAAATAAACTGACATTATACTCAGTTATTTTGTTATATTGTGTTTCAACTATTATCAACTAACAGTATTATGAGTCACTTTCTAATATATTTTTTCAACTGTTGACAACAAACAGTATCATCAATAACTTTGTAATATAGTTTTTTAGTGATATCGACTGACAGGCTTATCAGTCACTTTGGAATATAGTAATTCAGCTATGATCAACTAACAGTATTATCAGTCACTTTGCAATATAGAGCTTCAACTGCCACCAACTGACAGTATTATCAGACAATTTGTAATATTATGTTTCAACTGACAGTATTATCAATCACTTTGTAATATACTGTTTAAACTGACAGTATTATGAGTCACTTTGTAATATACTGTTTCAACTACCATCAACGGACAGTATTATCAGTCATTTTGTAATATAATATTTGAGCTGTTATCAATCTAAATGTGTTATCAGTCAGTTTGTAATATAGAGTTTTAACTGTTACAAACTGATAGTATTATCAGTCACTTTGTAATATAATGTTTCAAATGACAGTATTATCAATCACTTTGTAATATACTGTTTAAACAGAGAGTATTATGAATCACTTTGTAATATACTGTTTCAACTGCCATCAAATGACAGTATTATCAGTCACATTGCAATATAGTATTTCAGCTGTTTTCAATCTAAATGTGTTACCAGTCAGTTTGTAATATAGTGTTTTAACTGCCACGAACTGACAGTATTATCAGTTATTTTGTAATATTCTTTTTCTACTCTTATCAACTAACAGTACTATGAGTCATTTGGTATGTAGTGTTTCAACTGTATCAACTAACAGTCTTATCACTCACTTTGTAATATAGTGTTTCAACTGTTATAACTAACAGTATTATCCGTGACTCCCTAATATAGTGTTTCAAATGTTACAAACTAACAGTATTATCAGTAACTTTGTAATATAGTGTTGCAACTGTTATCAACCAACAGTATTATCAGTCACTCTAATATATCGTTTCAACTCTTATCAACTGACAATACTATCAGTCACTTTGTAATATAGTGTGTCAACTGTTATCAACTAAAACTATTATCAGTCACTCTCTAATATAATGTTTCATCTGCTATCAACTAACAGTATTATCACTCACTTTGTAATATAGTGTTTCAACTGTTATAACTAACAGTATTATCCATCACTCTCTAATATAGTGTTTCAAATGTTACAAACTAACAGTAATATCAGTAACTTTGTAATAAAGTATTTCAGCTGTTATCAACCAACAGTATTATTAGTCACTTTGTAATATAGTGTTTCAACTGTTATCAACTAAAAGTATTATCAGACACTCTCTAATGTAATGTTTCAATTGCTATCAACTAATAGTATTATCAGTAACTTTGTAATGTAGTGCTGCAACTGCCATCAACTGACATTATTTTCAGCTATTTTGTAATATATTGTTTCAATTGTTATCATCTAACAGTATTATTAGTTATTTTGCAATACACTCTTTCTATTGTCATCAACTGACAGTATTATCAGTCACTTTTTAATAAGTATTTCAGCTGTTATCAACTAACAGTAGTATCAGTCACTTTTTAATATAGTGTTTCAACTGCCATTATCTGACATTATACTCATTTATTTTATAATATAGTGTTTTAACTGCCATCAACTAGCAATATTATCGGTCATTTTGTAATATAATGTTTCAACTGACAGTATTATCGGTCACTTTGTAATGTGGTGTTTCAACTAACAGTATTATCAGTCACTATGTAATGTGGTGTTTCAACTGCAATAAACTGACAGTTTATCAGTGATTTTGTAATATGGTATATAAGTTGTTATCAACATAAAGTATTATCAGTCAGTTTGTAATATAGAGTTTTAACTGCCATCAACTGATTATATTATCAGTCATTTTATAATACAGTTTTCAAGTGCCATCAACTAACAGAATTATCAGCCAATTTGTAATATAATGTTTTAACTGTCAGATTTGTCAATCACTTTGTAATATAATGATTCAACTGACAGTATTATCAGTCACATTATAATATAGTGCTTCAACTGCCATCAACTGACCGTTTATCAGTCATTTTGTAATATAGTATTTCAGTTGTTATCGACTAAAAGTATTATCAGTCAGTTTGTAATATAGTGTTTTATCTGCCATTATGTGATAGTATTATCAGTCAGTTTGTAATATAGTGTTTTATCTGCCTTTATGTGATAGTATTATCAGTCATTTCATAATATAGTGTTTCAACTGCCATCAACTAACAGTATCATCAGTCACTTTGCAAAATAGTGTTTTAACTGCCATCAACAGTCATTATTATCAGTCACTTTGTAATATAGTATTTAAGTTGTTTTCAACTAAAAGTATTATGATTCACTTCATAATATAGTGGTTTAACTGCCAAGAAATGATAGTATTGTCAGTCACTTTATAATATATTGTTTCAACTGCCATCAACAAACAATATCATTAGTCATTTTGTTATATAATGTTTCAACTGACAGTATTATCAGTCACTTTGTAATATATTGTTTCAACTGTTATCAACTAATAGTATTATCAGTAACTTTGTAAGATAGTGTTTCAAGTGATATCAACTGACATGATTATCAGTCACTGTGTAATATTGTATTTTAGCTTTTATCAACTAACAGTATTATCAGTCTCTTTGTAATATAGTGCTTTAACTGCCATCAACTGATCGTTTATCAGTCATTTTGTAATATATTATTTCAGTTGTTATCGACTAAAAGTATTATCAGTCACATTATAATTTGTGTTTCATCTGCCACCAACTAACAATATTATAAACCACTTTGTAATATAATGTTACAACTGACAGTATTATCAATCACATTTAATATAGAGTTTCATCTCTTATTAACTAACAGCATTATCAGTCACATTGTTAAATAGTGTTTCAACTGTTATCAACTAACAGTACTTTCACTCACTCTCTAATATAGTGTTTTAACTGTTATCAACTAACAGTATTATCAGAAACTGTCTGAAATAGTGTTTCAACTGTTATCAACTAACAGTATTATCAGTAACTTTGTAAGATAGTGTTTCAAGTGATATCAACTGACATGATTATCAATCACTTTGTAATATTGTATTTCAGCTTTTATCAACTAGTAGTATTATCAGTCATTTTGTAATATTAGTCTTCAACTGCCATCAACTGACAGTATTATCAGTCACTTTGTAATATAATCATTTATCTAACAGTGTTATCAATCACATTGTAATATAGTATTTTAACTACCATCAACTGACCGTTTATCAGACATTTTGTAATATAGTATTTCAGTTGTTATCGACTAAAAGTATTATCAGTCAGTTTGTAATATAGTGTTGCAACTGTTATCAACTTAAATTATAATCAATCGCTTTTAAATATAGTTATTTAACTGTTATAAACTAACAGTATTGTCAGTTACTTTGTAATGAAGTGTTTCAGCTGTTATCAACTGACAGTATTGTCAGTAACTTTGTAATATCGTGTTTCTACTGCCATCAACTGACAATATTATCAGTCACTTTTAATACAGTATTTCAGCTGTTATCAACTAACAGTATTATCAGTCACATTTTATAATATAGGGTTTCAACTGCCATCAACTAGCAATATTATCAGTCATTTTGTAATATAATGTTTCAACTGACAGTGTTATCAGTCACTTTGTAATATAGTGTTTCAACGGCAACAAACTGTCAGTTTATCAGTGATTTTGTAATATGGTATTTCAGTTGTTATCAACAAAAAGTATTATCAGTCAGTTTGTAATATAGTGTTTTAACTGCCATCAACTGATTATATTATCAGTCATTTTATAATATAGTGTTTCAACTGCCATTAACTAAGAGTATTATCAGTCACATTGTAATATAGTGTTTCAACTACTACCAACTGACAGTATTTTCAGTCCCTCTATAATATAATGTTTTAACTGACAGTATTAACAGTCACTTTTTAATATAGGATTTTACTGCCATCAACTGACATTATTATATTCATTTTGTAATATTGTATTTCAGCTGATATCAACTAAAAGTATTATCAGTCAGTTTGTAATATAGTGTTTCAACTGCCAACAACTAAGAGTAATATCAGTCACTTTATAATATAATTTTCAACTGCCATCAACTAACAGAATTATCAGCCACTTTGTAATATAATGTTTTAACTGACAGCCTTATCAGTCACTTCGTAATATAGCGTTTCAACTGCCATCAACTGACAGTATTATCAGTCACTTTGTAACATAATATTTTAACTGACAGGTTTGTCAATCACTTTGTAATATAATGTTTTAACTGACAGTATTATCACTCACTCTCTAATATAGTGTTTCAACTGTTATCAACTAACAGTATTATCAGTGACTTTGTAATATGGTGTTGCAACTGTAATCAACCCATAGTATTATCAGTCACTTTGCAAAATAGTGTTTCAACTTCCATCAACTGACAGAATTATCAGTCATTTTGAAATGTAATGTCTCAACTGTATCATCTAACAGTATTATCACTCACTCTTTAACATAGTGTTTCAACTGATATCAACTGAAATGATTGTCATTCACTGTGCAATATTGTATTTTAGCTTTTATCAATTAACAGTATTATCAGTCTCTTTGTAATATAGTTCTTCAACTGCCATCAACTGATCGTTTATCAGTCAGTTTGTAATATAGTGTTTTATCTGCCATTAAGTGATAGTATTATCAGTCAGTTTGTAATATAGTGTTTCAACTGCCATCAACATACAATATTATCAGTCACTTTGCAATATAGTGTTTTATCTGCCATCAACTGTCAGTATTATCAGTCACTTTGTAATATAGTATTTATGTTGTTTTCAACTAAAAGTATTATCAATCAGTTTGTAATATAGTGTTTTCACTGCCATCAACTGATAGTATTGTCAGTCACTTCATAATATAGTGATTCAACTGCCATCAACTAACAGTATCATCATCCACTTTGTAATATAATGTTTCAACTGACAGTATTATCAGTCACTTTGTAATATACTGTTTCAACTGCTATCAACTGACATTATTATCAGTCACTTTATAATATAATGTTTCACCTCAGAGTATTATCAATCACTTAGTAATATAATACTTTAACTGACAGTATTAACGGTCACTTTTTAATATAGTATTTCATCTGCCAACAACAAACAGTATTATCAGTGATTTTGTAATATAGTATTTCAGCTGCTGTCAACTAAAGGTATTATCAGACAGTTTCTAATATAGTGTTTTAACTGCCATTAACTGATAGTATTATCACTCCATTTGTAATATAGTGTTTCAGCTGTGTTCAATTGACAGTATTTTCAGTCACTTTGAAATATAGTGTTTCAACTGCCATCAACTGATGGTATTCTCAATCATTTTGTAATATATTTTTTCAACTGTTTTCAACTAGTAGTATTATCAGTTATTTTGTAATATTCTGTTTCTACTGCCATCAATTGACAGTATTATTAGTCACTTTGTAATATAGTGTTTCTTCTGTTATCAACTGACAGCATTATGATTCAATTTGTAATATAGTGTTCTTACCGTTATCGACCAATAGATCGTGCAGCAATTTTGAGCTTTACATCCTGTGTAAAGTTGAAAACCTTGTAAGCTTATTTAAGATTGGTTTTGGTACAACTTTTATCGAAGTTACTAATGAGTGATGGAATTCACCAAAACCGTTTATAATTCAGTTTCAAGTGGTGGATCAAATGATACGTTCAGCTTCACATTCGTGTTTACTATGTTAAACAGCTTGTGTGGTGAGTAATTCAGAAGAATAAATTAGTTACATTGTTTTTGCGAATTCTTTAAACCACTTGGTGAGATAAATACAACCGAAAAAAACATATATAAACATACATGTATATTTACCTATGAAGCTATCTTTTTTGCCATTTCAAACGTTTTGATGATTTTAGAACACCGATTTTAATGTCTTTTTATTTTCTACAGTTGCAATGATGAAACGAAGGACACATCAATTATATTTTATTGGCTACTTTTGCTTGTGGTTTTAACTGTTGTTTTGATCTGTTTGGTTTGTTTTGAACTTCGAGCAAAGCTACACGACGGCTCTCCGCGCTAGCCGTCCCTCATTTAGCATTGTAAGACTAGAGGGAAGGTAGCTAGTCATCACCACGCACCCCCAACAAATTTCTAGAGTTACTATTGTGAGAGAGAGTCTATCTAGATTTATTAGTGTGAAAATTTGGGATACGTTTTTTCGTCATTCATCAATTAATAAAACATTTAAAATAATAAAGATTAATTGTACCATACCTTTGGTCCAATGTATTTAAATCGTCAGAAGTGTGATAGTCAAACACAGTACCTCGTCATTGTAGGACAGTAATTGCTGTCTTTTTTTCAATAACTACTTGTCCGAATATCTTTCGGCCCTGCATGGCCAGGTGGTTAAAGCACTCAACTCGTTATCCGAGGATCGTGGGTTCAAATCCCCGTCGCACCAAACATGCTTGACCTTTCAGTCGTGGGGGCGTTATAAGGTAACGGTCAATCCCACTATTCGTTGGTAAAAGTGTAGCCAAAGAGTTGGCAGTGAGTGGTGATAACTAGCGGCTTTCCCTCTAGTCTTACGCTGCTAAATTAGAGACGGCTGTCGCAGATAGCCCTCGAGTAGTTTTGCGCGAAATTCAAAAGACCAAACCAAACTCTCTTTCAATAACCGGGGCCTGGCATGGCCTAGCGCGTTAAGGCGTGCGCTTCGTAATCTGAGGGTCGCGGTTTCGCGCCCGAGTCGCGCCAAACATGCTCGCCCTCCCAGCCGTGGGTCGTTATAATGTGACGGTCAATCCCACTATTCGTTGGTAAAAGAGTAGCCCAAGAGTTGGCGGTGGGTGGTGATGACTAGCTGCCTTCCCTCTAGACTTACACTGCTAAATTAGGGACGGCTAGCACAGATAGCCCTCGAGTAGCTTTGTGCGAAATTCCAAAAACCAAACCAAACTTTCAATAACCACTTGTCCGAATAACTTTCGTAGAATAGCCTATGCAACTAAAAATAAAACCCAAGAAAGAGCTTACTTTAGCTTATGAAAATTAACTTTCTTAAAGAATGCTATTATTCAAGAATGTTGAAATTAATTTTGTTTAACGTCATATATCTTATCACGTAGGCACCATTTATGAAATACTTTGTGTTTTTGAATGTATAGATGTAATTGTTCTATTGATTTTTTTTCAAGTGTTCATAATTATCGGAACTGGAGAAGCAGTGAGAAAAATCATGTTAGCAGCCTATGATCTTGGAATGGGGAATGGGGAATTCGCCTTTTTAAGCGTCGAACTTTTCAACAATAGGAAGTCCTTCAGAGAATTCTCATGGTTCAAGAAAGGTGATTCTCGAAATCAGGTAGTGCCACTTAATTGCGAAGAGAGAAACCTAACTGTTTCTTCAACTGAGTTGTTTTTAAAACAGATGTCGCATATTTTTGTATCATTATTTTCTGCACGAGTATTACTAATTTTTGTTATTATTATACAACTCCTGATATGTATCCTTTGCTGTGATTGGCTGAAACATTTTTCAGTGTTTCGTTGAAGCTGGGCGATAAAATCGTATTATTCACGTTGCACTATTTTCAAGGCCGTTGCCATGGGTACATGACGTAGTAACAGAAATTTGCGGATAACGATTGTTTTCAACTGAAGGGAAAATCATTGATATATGTAAGCCTAATTTATAAACATCGTCTGATAACTCGCCGGCATACTTTTGTGTTGAAGCTATACATGTTGTACTTCGTATGAGGTATCAAATTTCGAGAAGTAAATAATTTTAAATTCTTATTGACGTGTGAAATCAAAATCTCCAGTGAAGTGTCAAATTGTTAAATCTACACACGCACCAAGTAATGAAAACTTAATATACTATGAAACAGCTCTAAATAATCAGATCTTCGTAAAATGAAATAAAAATTTATTGATGATTTCGGCCAACATGTCACTTGTTGCCGTTATAACCATTCAAAAAGTTGTTCACTGTTATTTTTTCAATTTTTACAAAGTTATTATTATGAAATTACTTGTGAATATTGACAATTTTTCGTGTAATTTAGGTCTGTTTTAAAAAACACGGCGTAGAACGTGGTGAACTTCTGTTCACATTGTAATTAGTGCTTTGTAAACTTACAGCCTCTGTGTAATTTCTATTTCGATGCCACATGTGGACGATTTTTTTCGCAAGTGCTTACCTAATGTAGTTGGCATTTTAGATCAGAATAATTGGAAGACAAATTAAAATCAGCCAAAATTTGTACACTTTTATTTATTTTTTCGAGATTTACTCTTCCCCACTCTATATACTGAACACTTAAGACTATAGGGTAATAAAAATCAGTTTAAAATTCGAAATTGTGAAAAAAAATGCTTTGACACCTGCCGGTTTTTAAACTGTATTTATTTTAATATTACTTTATATTTTCACAAACTTGCACTTGGAACGTAATATAAAATGATACAAGAGTGAAAAGTTACAAACAAACACGTCCTCTGTTTTTAAAATGATTCTGAACTGTATTGGTGAAAGTGTGTTCGATTAATAGAATATGAATTATGATAAACTGTTTTCGAGTTTAATATTTTGTTAGCACAATCGAACCACGAGTTACACGGGGTATACGTTCCTGAAAAATACCGTTCAAGCTCAAACAGTGTAACTCAAAAACAATGTGAAAAATAGGACCCTGGGACCAAGATTTGATAATCTTATTTCGTAATAAAATTATACTTAAACACAAATTAGTGGAATTAATAGTTTTATTTGAGATATTGACTCACAAATTACAGCTTGGTGGAATTACAAATTAATAAACCATTTTACAAATTACAGAACAAAATCATTCATCTGAGAAATTATCGCCTGGCTCCAATGTAAATAACTAGAACAAGTAAAATTGGATTTAGAAATATAAATACAGGTAAATCATAATGACAATATAATAGCAATATGAGGAACAAATTCACAAAGGTTTGTTTTGAATTTTGAGCAAAGCTACATGACGGCTATCTGCGCTAGCCGTCCTTAATTTAGCAGTGTAAGACTAGAGGGAAGGCAGCTAGTCATCGCCACCCATCCCCAACTCTTGAGCTACCCTTTTACCAACGAATAGTGGGATTGACTAACACTATATAACGCCTTCACAGGTGAAAGGGCGAGCATTTTGGTGTGACGAGGATTCGAACCCGCGACCCTCAGGTTTACAAAGGTAAGATTAAAGAGGGAGATGTAAAGTAAGGTAAACATGTCTGTTTGTTTGTTTGGGAATTTCGCACAAAGCAACTCGAGGGCTATCTGTGCTAGCCGTCCCTAATTTAGCAGTGTAAGACTAGAGGGAAGGCAGCTAGTCATCACCACCCACCGCCAACTCTTGGGCTACTCTTTTACCAACGAATAGAGGGATTGACCGTCACATTATAACGCCCCACGGCTGGGAGGGCGAGCATGTTTGGCGCGACTCGGGCGCGAACTCGCGACCCTCAGATTACGAAGCGCACGCCTTAACGCGCTAGGCCATGCCAGGCCCAAACATGTCTGTAAAAATGTTAGGGGAAAACAAGAGGGAAAATTAAAGGAAGTGTTAATAAGTTAATTATTTAAAGGTAAATCTTTCGTTTAATTTACTAGGGTACTTAGTGTTAAGTTGGAAGATCAAACAGTGTTCAAGGATTTCACGTTTTAATTTATTAAGTTTCACTGTTCTCCTGACAGAGACTAAAATAGTTTTTGGTTTTTCCCGGTCTTCTGTAGCCTAATTACATTGTAATATGGTTACAATGCTTGATGAAAAACGTCTGCTGGAAACGTCGCATTTATAAAAACGTTTTTCATTTACACGAATCAATTTACTCCTTATTTTCGTTTATTCAAGTTTTCTTGTGGAATAAGGCCCGGCATGGCGTTCGACTCGTAATTTTGGATCGCGAGTTCGAATCTCCGTCGCACCAAACATGCTCGCTCTTTCACCCAGGAGGGAGTTACAATGTGACGGTTAATCCCACTATTCGTTGGTAAAAGAGTAGCCCAAAAGTTGGCGGTGGGTGGTGATGACTAGTCGTACACTACTAAATTAGGGACGGCTAGTGCAGGTAGTCCTCGTGTAGCTTTGCGCGAAATTAAAAAAACAAACAAACACAAAAACAATCTTGTGTAATAACACACTTTAAGACTTTAAATCAACAACCGACCTATCGCGTAAATGAAAAGCTAGGTATCGCGTGAGTTGAAACATTGGCCACATCGTATTAAACGAGTGTACAAGAATCAGTGTAACTTAGGGTTCGACTGTACATGTGTTTTTTACTAATTTCAAGTGGATTTGACAAGTAGTCAAACAACTTCAAAAGTAACTCTTGGTGTATTTTTTTTATTCTTACATATGGATCCATTGTAAACTCAAAAATGTCACTTGTAGACTGTTTTAGCTGTAAACGTAGACTCCATGTATGTCATGAAAAGTAGATATTTAGCAAATAAAAATGAAATATTGAGTTTAGTTTACACGCGTTTATTTTCTGTTATTCCAAGCGATAAATTCTGGTTATTAATGTGAAATTTAAAAGTAATTACTTGTAATATTTGATTTTACACAGGAAGCTCGAGAAATATATGAGGCTCTGTTTTTAATCAAATTTCGAGTACCGACAGGTCCCGAATATCAGCAGTTTGTCCGCGATGTCATAGGTCGTTCGAAAACGAAGTTTAACAAAACAGTGAGAGCAACGTCGGTAAGGAGCACTATTTGTTTGAAATACTGTTTCTGAATACGTTCAATGCTATTTGATAAATTCACCTGGGAAGAAGAATATTTATAGCTTATCCCATATAATAACTTGGAAGGCAACGTTTTCATTCAGGTATTTTTATGTTTTTTGTGTTCATGCCAGAACCACAGACTATCTAACCGCCATCCCTAATTTTGAACTGATAATCAGAGAGAAAGCAGATAATCTGCAGCACCATACCATTCAATATCTACCCTAATGGATTCACTGTCACTCTTATAACACACCCACAGCTTGAAGTGTGGGAAATACTTAGAAATATTGCATGGATTGAAAATCGACACGTCAGCTCTGAAATTTGAATATAAATTTAAAAGTTAATTAAATTTCGACATGTAATAAATTTATGGTATTTGCCAATAAGATTGATTTTCTATCTTGAAACAAATATATTTTGATATATATCCACGGTTCACGTTGAGCAAATTAATTCTATGTTGATAACGTAGGTACACTACTCTTAACGGAAAGCTAGTTAGCTTCTTCACACTTAAGTTTTCTCGACAAAAATATCTAATATTACTGCCCAAAGTTAATACGCTGAAGTCAAACAGTTTTTAATGTTCAAAATCAAAAACGATCCTGGTCAAATATCTATAATTTTCCGATTAATAAGGGTTTATCACACTTGTAGTTTCTGAGATTTGTAGTTGCAGCAAACCAACAATATTAAACTGTCTCTTGGTGCGTCGATTTATAAACATTTAGCGCGAGGTTCTCGAAATTACTGTTGGCGATGATACTGGCAATCACTAGTATTTTACTTACACACATTGTATATTGTTGATTCTTACGCTCAAGAACCTTCTACAAATTTAGAGAATAGGCGGGACTTTTGTAATACGCATTTAAAAATATAAGTTACATGCATTTCTAAATATATATTTAACTAAAATAAACATCGATATTAAAAATAAATATGCATAAGAAATCCGTTACAACTGTAATATCGGACACGATTGCAATAAATTCATCGTTTGTTAACAGTCTTTGAAAGATAATTGTGCTGAATCCATAGTTGACCATCAAATTACCAACAACAGAAAAATAGCTGAGAGAGTGGATATATGTAAATTTACAGTAAGCTCTACCAGATTTGTTATATTAGTCTTAGCATGGCCTAGCGGTTAGCATGTGAACTGTGGATTGAATGATCCAAATATCACGTAGGAATGCTGCTAAATACGTTCTGCATTTACAGTTGATCCTATTATTAGGTTCAAATCTGTGATGGCAGGCGCAATTGATTGGCTGCCTGATCTTCATTTTTGTCAGTCGTTCAGAGCTAGGAAAACTATACTCTCAGATTTTATACGTATGAATGTGTAGTATTTGTCTTATTTTTTACACTAGGTATCTGTGACATCTTAGTGATAATTTTAACAATAAACAAACGGCACATAGTCCACTTTTTTAGAATAGTATGTTTAAAAAAGTCAGACATCTATATACAAACGTTTGTAATAGTGTTAGCTATCAAGAGTTATAACCAGTCGTAACTTTTTTGCTAAATTCTACACAGGCTGGTTCAGTTACTTTAGAACACAATCTAACAAGACTAATTCTTCTTCTTTACTCGGTTTTTACAATAAAATCTGTGGTAATTTTAATTAGAAATTGCCACTACACGCTCTTTATGGCTAAATTCACAATCACGCAGCCCAGATCTATTTTTTACTAATTTACGAACTAACTCGGACTAAATTTTGGACGTACATTTATAGGCCGACTGAGGCCTTAGAACATTCCACACACTGCAAGGTATTATGATGCAATAATACTCAATAAAACCAATGAGAAAAACTTAGAACGTTCTCGTAATATGACGTAGTAATACAACAAGCGTTAAATCACAACGTTTGAACTACGCAGCTTATGATTCGCAATCACGTTAACAAACCTGCGATAAACTGTCGCTTGTAAAATAACTAAAATCAGCAGTTGCGTTATACTTAAACTATCCAGATCTTAACACTAGCATTAACTTAAACAGTCGCGTATATCTATCAGATGCCTAACCAGTCACCTCAAATTAAAGTTGGCTGGTTTTATACGAATATCCGAAACAAACCTGAGTAACCGAGACCACAGAATAAAATACACCAAGCCTTGGTCATTTGTAGAAATAAAAACAAATAAATAAAGAAATGAACGGACCGAAAAACAATTTCTCAAATTAATGATTCTTTGCTGAAGTAATGTGAGATGTAGGAAAACTACATCTGTTTGTTGTTAGGCGCAAAGCTACACAATAAACTATCTGTGAATTTTTGAACCTCAGATATTCAAACCAGAGTTTTAACATTATAAGCCCACGGATCTGCGCCGAGTCAACAGGGTGGAGGCTACATTGAAGGACTTTAAGAGTAGAAAATGAGGAACAGAAACTGTTCGGTCTGGCTTTTGTCAGACATGACTGCCTTCATTAATTTTAGGGAGAAAATAATTAAAAAATAATTGGTAGGCATCAGATGCAACATTTCTTAATTCGCAATCCAAGGGTCGCGGGCTCGAATTCCTGTCCCATCAAATATACTCGCCCTTTCAGCCGTGGGGGCGTTATAATGTGACGATCATTCCCAATATTCTTTGGCAAAAGAGTAGCACAACAGCTGATGGTGGGTGGTGTTACTTAGGTGCCTTCCCTCTAGTCTTGGCCCGGCATGGCCAAGCGTGTTAAGGCGTGCAACTCGTAATCTGAGGGTCGCGGGTTCGCATCCCCGTCGCGCCAAACATGCTTGCCCTCCCACCCGTGGGGGAGTTATAATGTGACGGTCAATCCCACTATTCGTTGGTAAAAGAGTAGCCCAAGAGTTGGCGGTGGGTGGTGATGACTTTCTTCCTGTCTTACACTGCTAAATTAGGGACGGCTAGCACAGATAGCCCTCGAGCAGCTTTGTGCGAAATTCAAAAACAAACAAAACAAACCCTCTAGTCTTTCACAACTAAATTAGTGATGGCTAGCGCAGATAGGCTTCGGGCAGGTGTGCGCGAAGTTAAAAAAAACAACAACAAGAAAAACAAATCGTATTTACTTAATCACTTTTGTTTCCATATCTTATAATTAAACCTATTGTCCTATAATTTGTATACTAGATGCACTTTCGCAAGGGTTTCGAAAATGTTCTCTTTTAAGATTAAATAAAACCAAGTTTAAGAGTAACGAATATTTGTATTTCTTGCTTCCTCCCCCAGAGACACAGTGTTATGTCTGCGTACTTAAAACATTATAATCAGGGTTTCGATACCCTTGGTGAGTGAAGCCCAAAGAGCCCATTGTGTAGCTTTGTGCTTAATTACAAACACAAAAATTTATTGCTTTAGAAGTTCATATGTCATGTTATGTTGTAGCCTACAGAGTGCGTAATTATTCTTGTAATTCTTGACATGCACACATTTTACTGACGTCACGATAGTAAAAACTGTAACATCAAGTGTATCTTATACAACGTCATTTTAGTGTCTACCGACTGACTGACTGACAAGTAACACAGTAGTGTATGATAGTAAGAATGGTTAAAATAGATGACCCCTTCAAGTAGCTTTACCCCCCCCATCTCCTTTTAAGGAAATGACGCAGGTATTTTTTTCTCAACTGTAGGTGAACGTCATTGTTGCAGGATTCCACGACTGTGTTCTGATGTACGCAGTTGCTTTAAACAAAACTTTAAGCGAAGGAGCAGATCCAAGCGATGGACGTACACTAATTAGAAGACTGTGGAATCAAACTTTCAAACATGGTACAATGTCACTAATAACTTTGCTTTTTCTAGAAGCAAATAACTTTTCTAGAAGTAGAAAAAACGTTTTTATTTTTAAGTTAGAATTGTTAATAGCGTCTCGTTCTAGAATATTCTAATCAGTCATTAAAACTGTTGATTATAATTACTTATGAGACGCAAATGTTGTAAAGAATTTAAGGCGAAAATTTAAAACTTTAGGATAAAAAGTTCGTCCACTTTATATACCTGCTGTCTACAGAAGTAAGACCGTCAAAACAGAATGACTCTCAGCTTAGACGTTTAATTTTGGAATATTTCTAATATTCAAAATATTGTTAACGATGAACAAATTGATAAAATAACTTCTTACAATACTATTTGGTTTATTCAATTTGTTGTCTTTAATTCCTTGTCGTAAATTTCATAGGGGAAGCCATGTGCTAATTCTTGGCTACTGTTTAGCATTCAAGTGATAAATATGCATACACATTAGACGTACTTCCGTAGGATCCCCGAAAGCGTCCTGTTTCAAGAGTAAATAAAATCAGAATTAAGAATAATAAATATATTTTTATTTCTTTTTATTGTTTTTTAAATTCATATTTCATGCTGTGTTGTAACCTACAGTGTGCACAATTCAGCTCGTGATTCATCATATGCGTACGTTTTAGTGACGTCACAACAGTACAAATTGCAACGTTAAATGACCCTTATGATGATGTAATTTAAGTGTCTCTTGACTGACTGGCAGAGGAAACACTGATGCATAATGGTGCAGGAGGTTAAAACAGGGACCTCTTGTTGGATTAAAGAAAATTGACTGAAAAGGCTTTTAAACACAGTTTAAACAAGCCCTGAGGCAAATTATGTTTAGTGAGAATGTAAACAAGCATTGTCCTGATAAATGTCGTATGACAAGTTTTGACAAGACGTCTGGTGTTCACTTAAAGAAACAATAGTGACATATCTCTCTCAATAGTATTCCAAGAAGACCACTCCATAAAATAGCACCAATATTTGATCACATTTGATGTGAAACTACAGTAATTTTATTTGTTTGTTGGATATTGCTACACGAAGCCTGCATGCGTTATACGTTTCTACTTTTGAAGTAATAAATCAGAGCGGGGGCAGATTGTCAACAATACCCACCTCTACCTCTTGAGATGCTTTTGTCAGACCGAAAGTTGGGGTTTGACCGTCGCTTTTATGACACACCTATGATTACAAAGTGGAAGGTGCGATTTTGTTTTATTTTTGGCGATTAGGTGTACCTCATATTCACGGTTCATCACTCTAATCGTTGGCCGCGCTGGGTCCGCTAATATAATAGAAACCTGTATGATCAAGCTGGTTATCTCTTTCTTCATGTCAATGCTTTCTGAATAAACTTGAATAATTCAATACCCTTACAAAACTTAAAACCAATAGTTCAAAAGCTGCTTTGTAAAAGCTATAAGTTATTTCAAATACGCTCTGAAAGTACCAAGAAATGTGATGTTATAATATTCATTGCAAAATACACTGCTGTGTCGATATTTGAACGCATACAGGTATAAAAGGCTAGGCCTTTATTATCAGTGCAAAGTGAAGGGATATATGGGGATAGAGCATATTCCACTTGTCATAACGTGCGTCTCGGGTTTTCTTAACCCACCCATAGTCCTACTTAACGTTTTTCTCACTTTAAGCATTATTTGTTATATTTTTGTTATGTGGGTCGCCAAGTTCTAGCCCTAGAATCAGAATAAAAGGTTAGTAACGGTTAAAAAGTTATTTTATTCTTATATGAACTCCGTACTATACATTATTCCGACCAGTATTTATATATCTTTAATATACTCTATAATGATAACTATCAAACATACAAAACCAGCCTTCTGCAGATATTATTTGATAATTCTGTAGTAACTTCCAGGACATTCATAAGTGCTCATTACCACTTATTAATAACATTTAAGGCACTTTTAGGGTGTGTCTTTTTTTTTATGTTTTATTAATTATTTGGCTATAACCCAAAAGTATAACCTAATTACTTAGGACTTACTGTCAACCCTGTGCTAAAATTCAGGGTTCTATTCCCCGTGGTAAACATAGTACAGATAGTCCATTGTGTAGCTTTATGCTAAAAACCAACAGCTAACAGAATTCACCTCAAAACACCATTTAAATATACAAATAAACAAGTCGAAGATGGGATTTTTTTCTCTTTAAGTAAATTATTAGAGACGAATATGAGAGAAAGAGGGCGTTAGTACATTAAAGAGCTGAGATATTCTACAGTGTCTGGAATGTCATTTACACTTGCAGGTTTGACGGGTGACATCTTCATTAACTCTAAAGGGGACAGAGAAGCCGATTATACACTGAATGACCTCGACCCAACGACCGGAGAAATGAAGGTAGGGTAAAAATGATCAGTTCGGAGCTAAGACAAATATACATACATGAATGATAAGTAATATGTATCAGTGCAATGATCCATCTAAAAACTTCAAAACTTTGTATGGGCCGCAAGCTAATTGATAACAAAATTTATACTTTATTATAGTAAATATTAATGTCTAAAACAAGATATTTGTAATTTAAATCCTTTGTAAGTATTATTATTTTCGACCCTAACATATTTTAGTTTGTTGTTTTTTTTTGGTTTAAAAATTAGCTCGCAGGCTGCATTGGAAAATGTGATGCGCCGCGAGCTTCTGACATCTGATATCTATGGTTCGTAAGTGAGATATCTCTAATATCTCATTATTTGAATATTTGTTAATAGTCTAAGTTTCTGGGTCATTATTTTTCGTTAGTGTTTTAGAATAATATATGTGAATATTCTAAAATATTTCAGAGATGACATTTCGTTTGCCTTTTTATATTGGTCTTGTTTTTGTCATTTTCATATCAGCCTGTTGCCATGTGCTGTGGTGCTCACCAGAAATATGAATTTATTCCTACATGTACATATTGTCTGTACATATAAAAACAACTAATAACTGAATACTTATGAGTGTGTGTTTGTGTGTGTGTTTTTCTTATAGCAAAGCTACATCGGGCTATCTGCTGAGCCCATCGAGGGGAATCCAACCCCTGATTTTAGCGTTGTAAATCCGTAGACTTACCGCTGTATTAGCGGAGGACGAATACTTATGAAGTTAATGGTTCAGAATATGTAAACGTTTTGTTTTACCTTTGATAGCCTGTTGCCACGTACTATGGTGCCCACCACAAACTTGAACTTATTCCTAATGTTGACATTAATTGGCCAGGAGGCTGGACTAAGCCCCCTCCAGACGTCCCTTACTGTGGGTTTAAAGGAGACGCACCCCACTGTCAGGAAAAAGGTGAGCTTTTTAAGGTCACTACTTCATCGTGTTCTTTTGATATTTGCAGAATGAGGAAAGTGTCCTCTACAGGGTGAATTAGTAATTAATACACGTGTTCAGTGATGACGAGAAAACCCACTTGTAGATAAAAATATAAAAACGTTATATGTTATTATTTATTATATTATTTTTAATATAGGTGAAAAGGTGTTCTTCAAATACTAAATAAAGAAACAAACATAAACAAACGCAAAATTAAAGAAGCCTTACTTATACAACAACTTAAGCCCAAAATAAACCAATACAAAGGAACACCTTTATTATATATAAAATTATATATTCAAACATATAAGCACGCCCTCTACATTTCGACACTCAGTTACACAACCCCTTTCAAGCATGTGGTCATCTTCCGGTCAGTTACCTCTTTCTTTCTTTGTGAACCTGACGATGATCGAAGAAGGTCGAAACGTTTTCGCTCCTCTACGTAAAATATTTTCTTAATCCGAACGAGCCGTTTTTACATATATATATTTTTTAACACACGTGTTCATTCTAAACGAATTGTTTAAATTATGAACAAAAAGTACTCTAGACTACCTTTTCACATTTTTAAGCTTGGTTTGTTTTGAAATTCGCCCATAGCTAAATGAGGGCTATCTGCTTTAGCCGTCCCTAATCTAACAGTGAAAGGCTATAGGATAGGCAGCTAGTCATCACCACTCACTGCCAACTCTTGGGTTACTCTTTTACCAACGAATAGTGGGATTGACCGTAACATTATAACGCCCCCACGTCTGAAAGAACGAGCATGTTTGGTGTGATGAGGATTCGAACCTGTGACCCTCGGATTACAAGTCAAGTGCCTTATCCACCTGGCCATACCAGGGCCCATTTTTAAGAAGTGCCCACTTATCGATACTTCTAAAATGCATTTCTCTCCCTCTCATAGTTATTTAGGTATTGATGTTTATATACCCAGAAGGGTCAAGTTTTGTCGACGTCTTCCTGCTTCCTTTGTATTTATTTCAGCAACTGTCAAGCGTATTTATACATTGTACACGAGGGCCAGAGTAACACGCACTCACTCAGACCCCTATCAGGGCAATGTCCATGTACTATCTACACATATACTTGGTGAAAGTATCTCATTTCTATTTATAGTTCCATCATCATTTGCACTTTCATTAGATAGGTATCAACTATAAAACGTTCACATAAATCGCTTTCAATGTTTATTAGTTAACCCATAAACTAATGTGAAGTGTAGTTTATAGGTGGCCTTTTTGTTTTATTTTGAAAATATATATTTACTGGGGAAAGGCGTTTAGGTCTATTCTCGTCATGTAAACAATGCCTGTAAAGTTCATTGTTTCTCCAATTTTTTGACAAAATAGTTTATTGTACTATGTAGGAGTCTATCTGCTATTGTTTCCATGTGTGCGTGTTTATGCATGAATTCAGATGATGTTGTTCTGGGTACTTTATAAGCTGTTGTGAGTAGTGTATTTTATATTTTTTGTAGTTTGGCTCGTACAAGCTTTTTACTTACACTTATCTATGCAGGAGCTGCATAGTCAATTACCGGTCTAATGTATGTTTTATATATTTTTATAATGTTATCTGCTGTTGCTCCACTGTTTTTTACCAATTATACATCTAGCATAGTTTGTTCTTCGCCATATTTTTGTTTTAATATTATTTAGTGGTTTATTCATGTTAATTTAAGAGTCGAATGCTAGTCTTAAGAATTTTGCTGATGTAGCAGTCTGGAGTTGTTCTCCATTCATATAGATTTGTAGTTGTGCTTTTTTATGTTTAGTTAACTTAGTGAATACTACTAGTTGTGTTTTAGTTGTGTTTATTTTGATTCTATATTTTTGACAATATTCGCTTATTCTATTTAATTGTGGTTGTATGTTTGTGGCTGTTGTTTCTGGTGTTGGTGCACTTTTCCAGATTGCTACATCGTCTGAGAACTGTGATGAGTGTCCATTATTTGGATCTCTTAGAGGCATGTTGTTCACGTACATAATGAATAGGATAAGGCTAACCACCCGTCCTTGAAGGACACCAGCTTCTGGAGCAAAACACTCTAAGAAGGTCCCTTCAACATTTACTCTACATATGCTGTATTCCAGAACGTTTGACAGCCAGCGAATAGTACCCCGCGGTAGTCCCATTTCTTGCATTCCGAACCGGAGACTGTAATGCCATACAGTGTCGAAAGCCTTCTCAATATCGAGAGAGCAAGCGACAGTTCATTCTCGTTTATTAAAACTATCAACAGTTCCTTATGTTAGTCTAACTAAATGGTCTGTAGTTTGTCTGAATTTTCTGAATCCGTTTTGATCTTCTGATAATTTTGATGTTGTCTCCAGGAATGTGGAGAGTCTTTTACTGATTATTCTCTCAAGAAGTTTGCCTACACAGCTGGTCAGGATGATCAGTCAGTAGCTATTTGGGTTATTGGCTGGCTTTCCTTCTTTATGGAACATTAATACATTTGCATGCTCCCAAGAAACCAGGATATAACTAGAGTATAATGACAAATTAAAAATTGCTGTGAGATGTTCAACTAATTTCGGAGTGCCTTTTTAAAGAAGAATGTCTTGTATATCATCTTCTTCTGGTGATTTATTTTTAGTATTTGTTATTGCTTCTATGAGTTTTTGTTTGTACGGGAATTGTGCTTATTAGCATTGTATTTGTGTTGTTGATTTGACAGTTATTTAAGTTGACCGGGAAGAGTGGTTCAAATAGTTCACTGTTATTATGCATTATAAAGTTGTTTACTTTGTTATCTAAAATACATTTTGAAATCTGTTTGTTTGTTTGTTTTGAATTTCCCACAAAGCAACACGAGAACTATCTGCGTTAGCCGTCCCTAACTTTGCAGTACAAGTCTAGTGAGAAAGAAAATAATTAACACTACCAACCGTCAGCTCTTGGGCTACTCTTTTATCAATGAAAAGTAGAATTGACTGTTATATTATAACACACCCACGGCTTAAAGGGCAAGCATGTTTGATATGAACCCGCCACTCTCAAATGATGAGTCAAGCGCCCTAAACCTTTATTAAGATAAATTTTTACCCCTACAAGACTTGACATGGCTTGGGGGCGAGGGTCTCAACTCGCAAACTGTAAGACATAGTTTCAAGTTCGTCACCAAATTTGTTCGCCCTATTAGTCTTGTTGGTGTTATAATCACACTTTTCGTTAGTAAAAGAATAATCCAAGAACTGGAAGTGGGTGTTGTTGACAAGTTACCTCATAACTTCGGCTAAGTTAACGTAATCGAATGAAGTATCATTTAAAGTTTGTTTCTCTATTAAATATTTTTCGTGCAAAGCACCAATGTCTTTAGTTGAGAACTGACAAACTACAGGGAGGGTAGTTAATCAAGAGCACCAACCTCTACCTTTTCAGATACCCTTGACTACCAGAAAGCAGGATTTGGTCTACATTTTATAGCGCACTCAGAGCCCTAGACTGCAGAGCGCGTTTTTGCTGCAAAGAGAAACGAACGATAAATCCTATGATACCCAGTGATAACGCTTTAATCATGAGACCAAATCTATCCGGAACTTTATTTAGAGAAACACAAGGTGTTTCTGTACTTTATTTTTCGTTCTAATGCATTTAAGGAATGTAAATATATTGGAAAACTATAAATGCAAAGCGGAACAGAGAAACAAATAAACGAACCTTTCTAAAGTAAAGACCATGATTTTCAATGTTTGGCCAACACGTTAGATTTAGGATGTACGGTCAATATTAAGTGTAGAGATAATTTCTCTGAATAACAACTAACGTCGTGAAAAACGGCAAGATTTATAATATAGTAAATAAAAGAGTTTATATAAATAATTAATTAATATAAAACCAGTTATTTAGATTAAAATAAACTTCACAAAGGACCTTGATTGTCGTAACTCTTTAATAAACACAACACATTATTTAAAATATTACTTAAATGCAACAGCTTAAGCTTGTTGTTGTTTGTTTTGGGGGGCTAGTACTGAATAAAACTAAAAAATATTTTTCGGTGTATTAGTTTACGATATTGGTGTTTGTCTTCGAATGCGTTTGAATACACGAAGAAAGTAAAAAAAAAAAAAAGTAAATAATTATATTCTGGTCAATGTTTTCAGAGCCTTTTCCAGTGTATGGCTATGCTATTATCATTGGTGGAATTGTTGTCTTCGCTACTATTTCTATTGGCCTCGCAGCATACAGGTGAGAGTTTTCCATTTGTCGTTTTGCTTTTTTTTTTATTCAGCTGGTTTCTTTAATTGATTAAATACCAAAACTTAATAGAAGTGTTTTTTTTTAGTTGTTAATGTATTATATATACCAAAACTTGAACTTTAACGAATTAAAGACGCACAACCTTATCTATCCGTTGATTCTCGTCCTCCTCTACAACCTTATCTCTCCGTTCACTTTCTTCATCCGCTACAACCTTATATATCCGTTGATTTTCTTCCTCCACTACAACCTTATCTATCCGTTGATTCTCTTCCTCCATTACAACCTTATCTATCCGCTGATTCTCTTGCTTCTCCGCTACAACCTTATCTATCGTTCATTTTCTTCCTCCGCTACAACCTTATCTATCCGTTGATTCTCTTGCTCCTCCGCTCAACCTTATTTATCCGTTGATTCTCTTTCTCCATTACAACCTTATCTATCCGTTTATTCTCTTCCTCCTCCGCTACAACCTTAACTATTCGTTGATTCTCTTCCTCCGCTACAGTAGACTAGTTTCACTGCATTCACAGTTCATCAGTGCTTTAGAAAGAAAGAGACAACTAAACAAAATAGACCTCATATAATAGTAGAATCTAATTACTGTGAGTAAGAGACCATGTTTCAAAACCAAAGTTGATTCGTGTGCAAGCGTTAACTTTATAACTTTACATTTCATGATTTCATTTATATTCGTGATGAAGGATATAAAGCAGTAGTCTCTGAATGTGTACACTTTTAAACAGCTGAGTTAAATACTCTCGTCTTAATATTCTTATGAGAAAGTTAAACCGATACACTGAAAAATGCATATCTTAATTACATCTTATCGCATATCACGTGGACCACTAATGCTTTTTTAAATCTATAAATTTTGACTTTTTTCAAAAAATAATTGAACTATGGGTAATGTCTTTGAATTCCAAGTGTGTGTTTGTTTGTTTAGTTTGATATCAAGCAGAAAGTTCCAGAATGGTCAATTAGTGTTCTGCTCCCCAAGGGTTTCGATACCTGGTTTATAGCTTTGTAAATCCCCTCTATGTCGCTGGAGGGAGGCCATATTTGTATCACTGCAAATCTGTTACATGCTGTATCACACTGCTATGTTAAAGGCTTATCACTCATTCTTTAAGTGGTCAGTAATAAACAGCATGAGTAACGTTATTGTGTTTCATAGTGAAAATTGTTAAAAGCATAATAATTTCATTTCTCTTCAACCAGAACCTGATTTTGCCATATTTTAAATAAATTAGACAGTTTCTTGTCTTACAGTTCCGTATTTTCATTCTGAATGAAACTTTATGTGACAAACGAGCTAAACAAACCCAAAGTTCAGACTTAGTACTTCTGATTGAGAAATTCTGACAAAAAGGGGCCGTCAACTAGTCAACACCATACCTTCCCATAAATCACACCTCTTAACCAAATAGCTTTGTTTGGGAATTTCGCACAAAGCTACTCGAGGGCTATCTGTGCTAGCCGTCCCTAATTTAGCAGTGTAAGACTAGAGGGAAGGCAGCTAGTCATCACCACCCACCGCCAACTCTTGGGCTACTCTTTTACCAACGAATAGTGGGATTGACCGTTACATTGTACACCCCTACGGCTGGGAGGGCGAGCATGTTTAGCGCGACGCGCGCGCGAACCCGCGACCCTCGGATTACGAGTCGCACGCCTTACGCGCTAGGCCATGCCGGGCCTACCAAATAGCAAACCTGCACCTTACACAGACAGTGCATTATGAGAAAATGGAATTTCCATCTCAAAACATGGTCAACTCAGCACAGATAAGCTCTAGTAAATGGAAAAGTTTTTCGGGTGATACAGTGACTGAGAAGGAGGAATCTGAGACCATAAAAAAGCAGAAAATTAAAACTGAATCAACAGTAAGTTGGGTTATTAAGCTATAAAGCTCTTAATTAGCATTATAAAGCAAATGTTACATTTATAACTGGCCCGGCATGGGCAAGCGCGTTAAGACGTGCGACTCGTAATCTGAGAGTCGCGGGTTCGCATCTGCGTCGCGCCAAACATGCTCGCCCTCCCAGCCGTAGGGGCGTCATAATGTTACAGTCAATCCCACTATTCGTTGGTAAAAGAGTAGCCCAAGAGTTGGCGGTGGGTGGTGATGACTAGCTGCGAAATTCTAGAAACAAACAAACATATATAACTAATCGGAGGCGTGACGCCCATATGCAAAAGATTGATTCATTTTAACTTGAAAGTGATTATTTGATTAGCGACCTGGAATTAAATGATAGTTTAATTATCCACCTGACGGAGTTGTGTCGAGTGAAAGTTTTCTGTAGATGACCATATGGTTTAAACATTGAGTAAGCTGACAATATTCGCCTGGTGGTCTTGTTTCAAGAAGATCATTCGTGTAGATGGCCATAAGATATGGACACTGACTTGTCTATTTCAGATGGTAGCACTTGCCTGATGTCCATGTCAAGCGAGAATGTAGTGTAGATGGCTGTGTGATATGAACACTAACTCACCTAATTTGTTAAGTGATAGTTTCATGTAGACGCCAGTGTGATATAAACATTGACTCAACCAGTTCAGACGGTAGTAATCGCCTGGTGGTCATGTGTCACGTGAGAGTTCAGTGCAGATGACCATATAGTGGTAGAGAAGAAATTGTTTGTTTGTTTGTTTGTTTGTTTTTGAATTTCGAACAAAGCTATTCGAAGACTATCTGTGCTAGCCGTCCCTAATTTAGCAGTGTACGACTAGAGGAAAGACAGCTAGTCATCACCACCCACCACCAACTCTTGGACTACTCTTTTACCAACGAATAGTAGGATTTACAGTCACATTATAACGTCCTCACGGCTAAAAGGGCGAGCATGTTTGGCGCGATGGTAGAGAAGAAATCTTATAATCTCTGAAATAATTAGAATTGTAAGCTGTCGACCTAAACTAAATAATCCATTTACTTAAATTTGCTCTTATTTCCGAGTTATCAGTATATTAATGTATAGAGTTTCGCCTCTTAGGACCCTTTATGCACTTCTTAAAAGTCAATTCATCGTGTATATAACATTTGTTTGGTATGGTGAAAATCGTGCATACATCATCAACACAAAACAAAACATTGGTTTACAATATAATGAACAACAGAAGGGCTCAAACAATGAGACTTCTTTATGTGACTAAGAAAGTCCTAAATGATAAGAGTTGTTACAAGATATGAAATTGCATCTGATTATCCGTTACCCCTTTTTATTTTGCCAGAGATTTTTCTTTCAGGAAACAGTAAAAATGATGTATTTTTTACATTTTTATAAACATTATGACAGTGGTTTTCAATGTAACTATTTCAGGAAACAGTAAAAATGATGTATTTTTTACATTTTATAAACATTATGACAGTGGTTTTCAATGTAACTATTTCAGGAAACAGTAAAATGATGAATTTTTTACATTTTATAAACATTATGACAGTGGTTTTCAATGTAACTATTTCAGGAAACAGTAAAATGATGTATTTTTTACATTTTATAAACATTATGACAGTGGTTTTCAATGTAACTATTTCAGGAAACAGTAAAAATGATGAATTTTTTACATTTTTATAAACATTATGACAGTGGTTTTCAATGTAACTATTTCAGGAAACAGTAAAAATGATGTATTTTTTACATTTTTATAAACACTATGACAGTGGTTTTCAATGTAACTATTTCAGGAAACAGTAAAAATGATGAATTTTTTACATTTTTATAAACATTATGACAGTGGTTTTCAATGTAACTATTTCAGGAAACAGTAAAAATGATGTATTTTTACATTTTTATAAACATTATGACAGTGGTTTTCAATGTAACTATTTCAGGAAACAGTAAAAATGATGAATTTTTTCTTTTTTATAAACATTATGACAGTGGTTTTCAATGTAACTATTTCAGGAAACAGTAAAAATGATGTATTTTTTACATTTTTATAAACACTATGACAGTGGTTTTCAATGTAACTATTTCAGGAAACAGTAAAAATGATGAATTTTTTACATTTTTATAAACATTATGACAGTGGTTTTCAATGTAACTATTTCAGGAAACAGTAAAAATGATGTATTTTTTACATTTTTATAAACATTATGACAGTGGTTTTCAATGTAACTATTTCAGGAAACAGTAAAAATGATGAATTTTTTCTTTTTTATAAACATTATGACAGTGGTTTTCAATGTAACTATTTCAGGAAACAGTAAAAATGATGTATTTTTTACATTTTTATAAACATTATGACAGTGGTTTTCAATGTAACTATTTCAGGAAACAGTAAAATGATGTATTTTTTACATTTTATAAACATTATGACAGTGGTTTTCAATGTAACTATTTCAGGAAACAGTAAAATGATGTATTTTTTCTTTTTTATAAACATTATGACAGTGGTTTTCAATGTAACTATTTCAAGAAACAGTAAAAATGATGAATTTTTTACATTTTTATAAACATTATGACAGTGGTTTTCAATGTAACTATTTCAGGAAACAGTAAAATGATGTATTTTTTTACATTTTATAAACACTATGACAGTGGTTTTCAATGTAACTATTTCAGGAAACAGTAAAAATGATGAATTTTTTACATTTTTATAAACATTATGACAGTGGTTTTCAATGTAACTATTTCAGGAAACAGTAAAAATGATGTATTTTTTACATTTTTATAAACATTATGACAGTGGTTTTCAATGTAACTATTTCAGGAAACAGTAAAATGATGAATTTTTCTTTTTTATAAACATTATGACAGTGGTTTTCAATGTAACTATTTCAGGAAACAGTAAAAATGATGTATTTTTTACATTTTTATAAACACTATGACAGTGGTTTTCAATGTAACTATTTCAGGAAACAGTAAAAATGATGAATTTTTTACATTTTTATAAACATTATGACAGTGGTTTTCAATGTAACTATTTCAGGAAACAGTAAAATGATGTATTTTTTTACATTTTATAAACATTATGACAGTGGTTTTCAATGTAACTATTTCAGGAAACAGTAAAAATGATGAATTTTTTCTTTTTTATAAACATTATGACAGTGGTTTTCAATGTAACTATTTCAGGAAACAGTAAAAATGATGTATTTTTTACATTTTTATAAGCATTATGACAGTGGTTTTCAATGTAACTATTTCAGGAAACAGTAAAAATGATGTATTTTTTACATTTTTATAAACATTATGACAGTGGTTTTCAATGTAACTATTTCAGGAAACAGTAAAAATGATGTATTTTTTCTTTTTTATAAACATTATGACAGTGGTTTTCAATGTAACTATTTCAAGAAACAGTAAAAATGATGTATTTTTACATTTTTATAAACACTATGACAGTGGTTTTCAATGTAACTATTTCAGGAAACAGTAAAAATGATGAATTTTTTTTTTTTATAAACATTATGACAGTGGTTTTCAATGTAACTATTTCAGGAAACAGTAAAATGATGAATTTTTACATTTTATAAACATTATGACAGTGGTTTTCAATGTAACTATTTCAGGAAACAGTAAAATGATGTATTTTTTACATTTTATAAACATTATGACAGTGGTTTTCAATGTAACTATTTCAGGAAACAGTAAAATGATGAATTTTTTTTTTTATAAACATTATGACAGTGGTTTTCAATGTAACTATTTCAGGAAACAGTAAAATGATGTATTTTTTACATTTTTATAAGCATTATGACAGTGGTTTTCAATGTAACTATTTCAGGAAACAGTAAAAATGATGTATTTTTTACATTTTTATAAACATTATGACAGTGGTTTTCAATGTAACTATTTCAGGAAACAGTAAAATGATGTATTTTTTTTTTTTATAAACATTATGACAGTGGTTTTCAATGTAACTATTTCAAGAAACAGTAAAAATGATGTATTTTTACATTTTTATAAACACTATGACAGTGGTTTTCAATGTAACTATTTCAGGAAACAGTAAAAATGATGAATTTTTTCTTTTTTATAAACATTATGGCAGTGGTTTTCAATGTAACTATTTCAGGAAACAGTAAAAATGATGTATTTTTTCTTTTTTTATGAACATTATGACAGTGGTTTTCAATGTAACTATTTCAGGAAACAGTAAAAATGATGTATTTTTTCTTTTTTATAAACATTATGACAGTGGTTTTCAATGTACCTATTTCAGGAAACAGTAAAAATGATGAATTTTTTCTTTTTTATAAACATTATGACAGTGGTTTTCAATGTAACTATTTCAGGAAACAGTAAAAATGATGTATTTTTTACATTTTTATAAGCATTATGACAGTGGTTTTCAATGTAACTATTTCAGGAAACAGTAAAAATGATGTATTTTTTACATTTTTATAAACATTATGACAGTGGTTTTCAATGTAACTATTTCAGGAAACAGTAAAAATGATGTATTTTTTCTTTTTTATAAACATTATGACAGTGGTTTTCAATGTAACTATTTCAAGAAACAGTAAAAATGATGTATTTTTACATTTTTATAAACACTATGACAGAGGTTTTCAATGTAACTATTTCAGGAAACAGTAAAATGATGAATTTTTTTTTTTATAAACATTATGGCAGTGGTTTTCAATGTAACTATTTCAGGAAACAGTAAAAATGATGTATTTTTTACATTTTTATAAACATTATGACAGTGGTTTTCAATGTAATTATTTCAGGAAACAGTAAAATGATGTATTTTTCTTTTTATAAACATTATGACAGTGGTTTTCAATGTAACTATTTCAGGAAACAGTAAAATGATGTATTTTTACATTTTATAAACATTATGACAGTGGTTTTCAATGTAACTATTTCAGGAAACAGTAAAATGATGAATTTTTCTTTTTTATAAACATTATGACAGTGGTTTTCAATGTAACTATTTCAGGAAACAGTAAAAATGATGTATTTTTTTCTTTTTTATAAACATTATGACAGTGGTTTTCAATGTAACTATTTCAGGAAACAGTAAAAATGATGTATTTTTCTTTTTTATAAACATTATGACAGTGGTTTTCAATGTAACTATTTCAGGAAACAGTAAAATGATGATTTTTTTTTTTTATAAACATTATGACAGTGGTTTTCAATGTAACTATTTCAGGAAACAGTAAAATGATGTATTTTTACATTTTATAAACATTATGACAGTGGTTTTCAATGTAACTATTTCAGGAAACAGTAAAATGATGATTTTTTACATTTTTATAAACATTATGACAGTGGTTTTCAATGTAACTATTTCAGGAAACAGTAAAATGATGTATTTTTTACATTTTATAAACACTATGACAGTGGTTTTCAATGTAACTATTTCAGGAAACAGTAAAAATGATGAATTTTTTACATTTTTATAAACATTATGACAGTGGTTTTCAATGTAACTATTTCAGGAAACAGTAAAAATGATGTATTTTTTACATTTTTATAAACATTATGACAGTGGTTTTCAATGTAACTATTTCAGGAAACAGTAAAAATGATGAATTTTTTCTTTTTATAAACATTATGACAGTGGTTTTCAATGTAACTATTTCAGGAAACAGTAAAAATGATGTATTTTTTACATTTTATAAACATTATGACAGTGGTTTTCAATGTAACTATTTCAGGAAACAGTAAAATGATGTATTTTTTACATTTTATAAACATTATGACAGTGGTTTTCAATGTAACTATTTCAGGAAACAGTAAAATGATGTATTTTTTTTTTTATAAACATTATGACAGTGGTTTTCAATGTAACTATTTCAGGAAACAGTAAAATGATGTATTTTTTTTTTTTTATAAACATTATGACAGTGGTTTTCAATGTAACTATTTCAGGAAACAGTAAAATGATGTATTTTTTTTTTTATAAACATTATGACAGTGGTTTTCAATGTAACTATTTCAGGAAACAGTAAAATGATGTTTTTTTTTTTTTATAAACATTATGACAGTGGTTTTCAATGTAACTATTTCAGGAAACAGTAAAAATGATGTATTTTTTCTTTTTTATAAACATTATGACAGTGGTTTTCAATGTAACTATTTCAGGAAACAGTAAAAATGATGATTTTTTTCTTTTTTATAAACATTATGACAGTGGTTTTCAATGTAACTATTTCAGGAAACAGTAAAAATGATGTATTTTTTTCTTTTTTATAAACATTATGACAGTGGTTTTCAATGTAACTATTTCAGGAAACAGTAAAATGATGTATTTTTTTTTTTTATAAACATTATGACAGTGGTTTTCAATGTAACTATTTCAGGAAACAGTAAAAATGATGTATTTTTTCTTTTTTATAAACATTATGACAGTGGTTTTCAATGTAACTATTTCAGGAAACAGTAAAAATGATGTATTTTTTACATTTTTATAAACATTATGACAGTGGTTTTCAATGTAACTATTTCAGGAAACAGTAAAAATGATGTATTTTTTCTTTTTTTATAAACATTATGACAGTGGTTTTCAATGTAACTATTTCAGGAAACAGTAAAATGATGTATGTTTTTTTTTTTTATAAACATTATGACAGTGGTTTTCAATGTAACTATTTCAGGAAACAGTAAAAATGATGTATTTTTTTCTTTTTTATAAACATTATGACAGTGGTTTTCAATGTAACTATTTCAGGAAACAGTAAAAATGATGTATTTTTTCTTTTTTATAAACATTATGACAGTGGTTTTCAATGTAACTATTTCAGGAAACAGTAAAAATGATGTATTTTTTTCTTTTTTATAAACATTATGACAGTGGTTTTCAATGTAACTATTTCAGGAAACAGTAAAAATGATGATTTTTTCTTTTTTATAAACATTATGACAGTGGTTTTCAATGTAACTATTTCAGGAAACAGTAAAAATGATGTATTTTTTCTTTTTTATAAACATTATGACAGTGGTTTTCAATGTAACTATTTCAGGAAACAGTAAAAATGATGTATTTTTTCTTTTTTATAAACATTATGACAGTGGTTTTCAATGTAACTATTTCAGGAAACAGTAAAAATGATATATTTTTTCTTTTTTATAAACATTATGACAGTGGTTTTCAATGTAACTATTTCAGGAAACAGTAAAAATGATGTATTTTTTACATTTTATAAACATTATGACAGTGGTTTTCAATGTAACTATTTCAGGAAACAGTAAAAATGATGTATTTTGTTCTTTTTTATAAACATTATGACAGTGGTTTTCAATGTAACTATTTCAGGAAACAGTAAAAATGATGTATTTTTTTACATTTTTACAATGAGAACCACTCTCATAATGTGGTTCACGACACACTGGTGGTGTGCTAAATGGTTAAAAATGCAAGTCACATGAGAAGCTAATGCTAATGGGGTAGGACCAGTTAGCATCAAACTTTGGGTAAAACACCCTTTTCATTGTTCTCTGGGTGCCTAATATCTTATTTTTTTACTAACTTAAATGCTTCTGTTATGCCCCGTGGTGGTACAATGGTAAGTTTATGGCCTTACAACGCTAAATTCCAGGGTTCAATTTCCCGTGGTGAACACAACAGATAACTACAACAAACACAGAAACAAGTCATGATTATCATCCAGCCCCCCGCTAGTACAGCGGTATGTCTCCGGATTTACAACGCTAAAATCAGCGGTTCGATTCCCCTCGGTGGGCTGAGCAGATAGCCCTTTGTGGCTTTGCTATATGAAAAACACACACACACATTATCATCCACTGAACTGGCTTGTTTACTGTACGGGGTCGAACTTTTACAATGATTTATTTTCTCTTAGATATGGCTCTCATTTACCAACTAAACTCTGTTATCAAGGTATCACACCATGCAGTAACTTAGTGTTCGTTTGTGAAAAACATTTACTTACTCACGTGTGAAAGTCGTGAATATACCATCAACATTTATATATATACACACATGTACATCAAAAATGGAAAATATTGCTGTTTTAACGTAGAATGACATGACTTGTGCAGGTGTAATTTTGGTGATGAATGATTTATTTGAGGGTTATGCCATCGATTTATGTTAATATTTTTATAGCAAGTTAAGACCTATTGGTAACTCACGAAATGAGGTTAATTACCAGCTTTTAACAGAAAATTATTTTAAGGCTTTTAAGTGTATAACATTGTAATTTTAATGGTAGTTTTGCTTGAGTTTCATCCCAATAAGTGTTTAGTTTATGTAAATATATAAATAAACCAACGAGAAAGAAGACTATAACATTTGTGGGTACTTAGGATCAAAGTATATGATGACTAAATTATTTACAGAAAGGTGAAATTGGAGTCAGAGCTCAACAACTTGTGGTGGAAAGTTCAATGGGATGACATCGTGTTTCAGGACAGAGGACACCGTTCGCTTGCTAGTATTGGTACCAGTGAGGATAAGTTATCTATGGCATCTGAAGTGAGTGTCAGTATTAGAACCTTTTCGTATAACATCGAACTTTAAAATGTTAGAGTATTTCTATTACTGATGTCAGTTAAAATACTATTAGTTTTTTATTTTCCTTTTAAATTTTATTTAATACTGTAAAATATTTTGGCTGTCCTGGTGGTTAGAGCACTCGATTCGCGGTTTCGAATCCCACCACCGAGCAGCCTCAATCTTTCTTTCATGTGTTGACCAATCTCACTATTGCTAACTAAAAGAGTAGCCCGAAAGTTGGCGGAGGGTGGTATTGACTACATGTCTCCCCTCTACTCTATTACTCAAAAATTAGGAACGAATACCAGATAACTTTCGAGTAGCTTTGCGCGAAATCAAATAAACAAACGAACACACTATTTAGTTGAGTCTGTCATAACTGAGAGGTTTTTAAATATATATGTAACTTAAAAAAATATAATGTAGGAAATGATGTTTAAACGCGCTTGTACACAAAAAAAACAAAAAACAATGAATATTATTTTAATCGCAACATCCAGTCGCATCCAGTTATTTTATCATGTTTTTATAACGTCCACTACTGGTCGCATCTAGTTATTGCATCATTTTTTTATAACGTCCGCTACTAGTCGCATCTAGTTGTTGCATCATGTTTTTATAACGTCCACTACTAGTCGCATCTAGTTGTTGCATCATTTTCTATAACGTCCACTACTAGTCGCATCTAGTTGTTGCATCATGTTTTTATAACGTCCACTACTAGTCGCATCTAGTTGTTGCATCATTTTCTATAACGTCCACTACTAGTCGCATCTAGTTGTTGCATCATGTTTTTATAACGTCCACTACTAGTCGCATCTAGTTGTTGCATAATGTTTTTATAACGTCCACTACTAGTCGCATCTAGTTGTTGCATCGTGTTGAGTGATTTCGCATTTTCAACCGCGCCTCATAGAATGGCTTTGAGCTTTTGAAGTACAAACATTACAGTTTTGAATTCGTGAGTTCAAACCCTTTCGGTTAACATATTTGACAACGCTAAAGGTCTCATAGATTAATTCACTTTAATCCTGTTTAAAATAATTTAAGTTTGAAGGTAGAATGATAGAGGTTCTAATGAATAATAAAATCGGACAGAGTATACACGCCCTCAGATTGGTATGTTTTGTCCACAAAAATAAAGCTAATAAAAATAAGAGAAGAAAGGTCTCGTACATTAATGTACTCTAATTATGCCAAAGAGATATACAAATGCCACGGCTGTTGAAGGATTCATCTTGTTGTTGTTTCGTGTTGCTATAGCACTGTGTAAAGAATTGAGTGAGCTTATTCATATTTTAGGTAAAACACATAAATGACTCAAGTAACAGTTGGTGAAACACGATAATGGTATTTTGGTTTCAATTTTTGCGTGAGTCGTGTATTATTAGAAACTCCACAACCGACAAAATCCCGGCTCTACAAGTTGAAAAAAAAAGTATTATGTAATTATAAGAAAATCCCAAATCATTAGAACAAATCATTGTTTTTTTTAATAATAAAACTAGTAAGTAAGCTGATATTAATGCTTGTAATAATGTCATTTTTTATATACACAGAAACATGAAGCCAAATCCCAAATAGGAGACTTAACAGAGAGCACAACGCATGGAATAAAAATTGGCTTGTACATGGTAAACACAGTTTTAAAATTTTATTCGTGTATCTTGCTAAAATGTAAAAAAATATAATAAATTATGTTAAGTAATACACAGAATATTTGGAAGGTATTTATAGTTATAAATTATAAAAGTATTATGAATTATTTTTTTATGGTTTTATAAATAGTAAGGGTGTGATGTGTCAATAAAAGTTTGTGTCAACGAATGTTATATTTCGTGTGTTAAGAAATAACTAATAAAAACAAATGCAGGGTCGCAAACTAACAATAACCTTTTCAAATTGGCTCAACATGTCAGGAACAAACGATGAAATAATGTTGCCAATTGTTCATGAAATGCCCTCCCAGTGGCACAGTGGTATGTCTGCGGACTTACATATTAAAAACCGCGTTTCGATACCCGTGGTGGGCAGAGCACAGATAGCCCATTGAGTAGCTTACTTCTAAACAAACAAACAAAAATGTTCATGAAATATTTCTTTAAGTATATACGAAGAGAAAGCTACAGATAACAGTAAAATCGAGCAATAATGAAACACTAATAAAAGAAGTGCTTTCCTTCAAGAATTAATAATAATTTGTATATTACAGTCAGTCCAAAATGGTCACCTTACTCTGGGTGTAACATTGTTATATTGTTACATTCACCCAGGGAAAGAAGAGAAGGTTAATGTCTTGTATATTGTTACATTCACCCAGGGAAAGAAGAGAAGGTTAATGTCTTGTATATTGTTACATTCAGTTACGGAAAGGAAAGACAATTAAAACTTGCATGTTGTTACATTCAGTCACGGAAAGGAAAGACAATTGAAGACTTTCATATTGTTACATTCAGTTACGGAAAGGAAAGACTGTTAAAGACTTGCATATTGTTACATTCAGTCATGGAAAGGAAAGACAATTAAAACTTACATATTGTTACATTCAAACAAAACGGTGAGAGCCGTTTAAAAATGAGTAAACTGGTTTTACAGTTAATCAGAGTAGGAATGTTGTATTTTGATATTATTAACGTTTGGAGAAGATAATATGTGAAATACATAATATTTTGTCTCCAAGCAATTTTTCCACCTCCATAAAATAAAACAAAATCAGGAAGCAGATTAGTCGTATCGACTATGTCCGTTATCGATTGAAATGTTGAAAAATAACGTCATTGTGAACGTAAGATCGTTTCGATTTTATTGAAAGAGACTCAAACAGTCATTACTCTTTCAAAGTGGCATCCCAGTTATTCCATGCAGTGAAGCAGATTTAAGTGGACGTCTCATATAGAAAAAAGAACTGATAGTTGAAACTCCAAAGAGTCAAGGTATCAGTAAATGTAATTAGAACTGTTAAAACTGGAGCAGAAATAACGGTATATGAATGAAGCTAATAACTGGAACATTTCATATAGGGAATCAAAGTAGCTGTCAAGACTATGAAAATTCAAAGACTTCATGTTTCCAGAGCAATTCTCCTGGAATTGAAACAAGTAAGTCAGGCTTTTATTTAACTCTTCGGCAGGAGAGTAAGGCTTTTGTTTAACTGATGCTCTTTCTTCTTGCATCTCAACAGATGAGTAAGACTTTTGTTTAACTCTTCGACAGGTGAGTAAAGTTTTTGTTTAATTGACGCTCTTTCTTCTTGCACCTCAATAGGTGAGCAAGGCTTTTGTTTAACTCACGCTTTTTCATCTTGCATCTCAACGGGTGAGTAAGGCTTTCGTATAACTTACATTTTTCTTCTTCCATCTTAACAGGTGAATAAAGCTTTTGTTTAACTCTTTGACAAGTGAGTAAGGCTTTTGTTTAACTCTTTGACAAATTAGTAAGACTTTTGTTTAACTCTTTGACAAGTGAATAAGGCTTTTGTTTAACTCTTCAACCGGTAAATAAGGCTTTTGTTTTAATCACTCTTTCTTCTTGACAGGTTAACAAGGCTTTTGTTTCTTTTTTCTTGGGTCTCAACAGGTAAGAAAGGCTTTGGTTTAACTCATGCTCTTTCTACTTGCACCTCAATAGGTGAGCAAAGCTTTTGTTTAACTCACGCTTTTTCATCTTGCATCTCAACGGGTGAGTAAGGCTTTCGTATAACTTACATTTTTCTTCTTCCATCTTAACAGGTGAGTAAAGCTTTTGTTTAACTCTTTGACAAGTGAGTAAGGCTTTTGTTTAGCTCTTTGACAAATTAGTAAGACTTTTGTTTAACTCTTTGACAGGTGAGTAGACTTTTGTTTAACTCTATAACAGATTAATAAGGCTTTTGTTTAACTCTTTGACAAGTGAATAAGGCTTTTGTTTAACTCTTTGACAAGTGAATAAGGCTTTTGTTTAACTCTTTGACAAGTGAATAAAGCTTTTGTTTAACTCTTTGACAAATGAGTAAGGCTTTTGTTTAACTCTTTGGCAAGTGAATAAGGCTTTTGTTTAACTCTAAAATAGGTGAGTTAATATTTTGTTTAACTGACGCTCTTTCTTCTTGCGTCTCAATAACTTAGTTAAGCTTTTGTTTAACTCGTGCTCTTTCTTCTCGCATCTCAATAGGTGAGCAAGGCTTTTGTATAACTCTTTGACAAATGAGTAAGGCTTTTGTTTAACTCTTTGGCAAGTGAATAAGGCTTTTGTTTAACTCTAAAATAGGTGAGTTAATATTTTGTTTAACTGACGCTCTTTCTTCTTGCGTCTCAATAACTTAGTTAAGCTTTTGTTTAACTCATGCTCTTTCTTCTCGCATCTCAATAGGTGAGCAAGGCTTTTGTTTAACTCTTTGACAAATTAGTAAGGCTTTTGTCAACTCTACAACAGATGAGTAAGACTTTCGTTTAACTGACGCTTTTTTTTTTGCAACCCAATAGGTAAGTTAATATTTTGTTTAACTGACGCTCTTTCTTCTTGCATCTCAATAGGTGAGTTAAGCTTTTGTTTAACTCGCATGTTTTCTTCTTCCATCTTAACAGTTGAGTAAGACTTTTATTTAACTCTTTGGCAAGTGAGTAAGGCTTTTGTTTAACTCTACAACAAATGAGTAAGGCTTTTGTTTAACTGACCCTCTTTCTTCTTGCACCTCAATAAGTGAGTTAATGTTTTGTTTAATTCCTGCTCTTTCATCTTGCATCTCAACAAGTGAGCAAGGCTTTTGTTTAACACAATCTTGCTTCTTGCATCTTAGTAAGTGAGCAAGGCTTCTGTTTAACTCTCTCTCATGCCTCTTGCATCTCAGCAAGTAAGCAAGGATTCTAACTCACTCTCTTGCTTCTTGCATCTCATCACGAGAGTAAGTCTTTTGTTTATGTCTGCTCTTTGTTCTCATATGTCATCGCAGTACTTAATACCACAATATATATCGACTTTATTTTTTATGTCTTCTTTTGTTTTAGCCTGCGAAAACTTCAGGTTTGTGTACTGTTATATCAAGACAAAATCTACGTATATCTTAATTTTAAAATTAACGAATAGCGAGGTCCAGATATTGGACGACTGTTTTTACCTGATACAAGGTTTTGTAAATAATAAAAAACGGAGCAATGAATCAAGTGAAAACAGTCATTTTTTAATTCAAAATACATGTAAAAACTCATAATAATTAACGCAATTAATTTCAGCGTGGATTAATGAAGCTTCTGTTTACATTTCTATTTCTGTGTTCTGTGGGGTCCTGTGATAGGAAGACTTAATCAACCCACGAGTAATTTGACACATAAATAATTTATAAAATGTATTTAAAAATCCAGTTTTACTTTTGTAGATCCAGTTGGTAGTTTTAGGGTTAACTGGTCATTAATTTAAATTGCATTTCTAACATTGTGTTCATTTAGTCTTGTTATACGTGTAGAGTACTAATGAGGTTCTCAAAAGATAGGCGAGAAAGAAAAAAACACCATCTCTTTCTCAGTTGTGAATAACTTGTAGAGTATTAGCTTTAAAAAGTTTTAATTACATGTTTCAATGAAAGAATATAAACACCAACTGCACTGTCAATTAACGTAATTGTTTGTTTTCTGTTATTAACTGTTTTCGTTGGTGTATTTTTTTCTTCATGTAAATTTCAGATAAGAAACATTACCCACGAGAATCTGGTACGTTTTGTTGGTTTCTGTCCAGACGAACCAAATGTTGCTCTTCTGTCGGAATTCATCTCCAGAGGGAGTCTTCGGGTAAAACGCTTAAAACTTATTTAAATGTTGAATAGTAATAATAAATGGGATTACTGCATAATATAGAGTAGTTTTAGGCTACTCGAATAACTTCTAGTAAACTTTACCAACCTCCTATAACACTACAAATCAAAATTCATTCTTGGTTTTCAAAGCTACAAAACACAATAGGACATCTGGTCGTACATGTTATTTATGATAAATAACATGAAATATTATTGTCGGGCACTAAAAGAACGGTTAATGTTTTCTACTGAAGTCGTTCTCCTTTATCTCTGTCTCAATAAACCGACTGGACCTATGTGACAAGTATCACCAACAGAGGGGGTACGTAACTCGTACAACAATACAACCAAATCCTTATAAGGAGGAATGTAGAAACAGTCGATTTAACTAGCTATACTCATTACACTGTTGAATTATTTAATTTCAATCTAAATAGGTAACCTGCTTTGATCAAAAATAGTATTAATGGTTTTAGTTTCGTAACACCAAAAAAAAATTATATGTATGTTTTTTAACAGCAAGATATGATTTTTAAAAAAATCTACTTTACAACAAATAAATGTATTGTTCAGCTTGAGATATCAAAATCCTACCATAACTGTTTTGTTTTTTCAGTGAAGTCACTCTTGGAAGTTTAAATTTACTTTAATAGAGTTACTGTGTCTCTAGTTCGCTACTTAGTAAAACTACAAAGTAAGGGCTCAATTAAGTCTTTCTTACCTCTATATAACTTTAAAACCATATTTCACAGTACTGTGACCTAGTAACTATTGTTACACATTGTGAATAAGCTCTAAATTTATTATCGCAGGATCTTCTTGATAATGACGTCATCAAGATCGACTGGCCTTTTCGATTTTCCATTATAAATGACATTGTGGAGGTATGTGAAATATTGTCCTTATATGCAATTCTTATGCTCTACAGAAACCAAGAAAAATAAAGCTGGAACAAATCAACACTCCAACGATTAAGTTGTTTTTTTTAATTAAACACAAGGCTACACAATGGGTTATCTATGCTCAACCCACCAAGGGCATCGCAATCCAGTTTCTAGCGTTGTAAGCCCGAGATATGCAACTGTGCCACTGTGGGGGCGCTGATTAATGAAGTTTAATATCAAAGAAAATTTTAAAGACCCGTGATAAACAGTGTATGTACGCGTGCAATTAAGGTAACTCTAGGCCTACAAATAAATCGTGAGTTTCAGTATTAAAATAAAATAAAAGTGTTGTGATGGAAAGTTACAGGTAATTTGTAATTATGAAATTTAAAATAATACTGAAACGTTTACTGATAACCTAAGCCAGTGGTTCCCGGCCCTTATGATTGTTTGTTTGTTTTTAAAATTCGCACAAAGCTGTTGTTGTTGTTGTTGTTTTTAGAATTTCGCACAAAGCTATTCGAGGGCTATCTGTGCTAGCCGTCCCTAATTTAGCAGTGTAAGACTAGAGGGAAGGCAGCTAGTCATCACCACCCACCGCCAACTCTTGGGCTACTCTTTTACCAACGAATAGTGGGATTGACCGTCACATTATACACCCCCACGGCTGGGAGGACGAGCATGTTTAGCGCGACGCGGGCGCGAACCCGCGACCCTCGGATTACGAGTCGCACGCCTTACGCGCTTGGCCATGCCAGGCCGCACAAAGCTACTCGAGGGCTATCTGTGCTAGCCGTCCCTAATTTAGCAGTGTAAGACTAGAAGGAAAGCAGCTAGTCATCACCACCACCGCCAACTCTTGGGCTACTCTTTTACCAACGAATAGTGGGATTGACCGTCACATTATAACGCCCCCACGGCTGAAAGGGCGAGCATGTTTGGCGCGATGGGGATGCGAACCCGCGACCTTCAAATTACGAGACGTACGCCTTAACACGCTTGGCCGGCCCTTATGAAATCATCAAACGCGTCTGACAACAAATTTGTGTCACAGAGCTTTCCACAGCTTGCGTTACAACAACAAATGTTAAAAAACTACAGACCCTTTGTACCTGATACAGCTCACCTATTTAAAACAATGAAGTGACTTGTTATGTTCTGTCGTTACGAAACCTGCTATACCAATAAAGAAATATGATGTAGTCGGATTCCGTTTATATGATTATTATATATTTACTCATTATGATATGTAGAATTCTTGCTTTCCCAAGAACCTTGCGGAACCTCAATATGTCTCAGAACTCCACCTATTACTTCCATTATCTTACCAATTATACACAGAATCAAACCTCACCTATTACCACCACCATCTCTACCAGCAATACACAGGATTACACCCCAGCTATTACCGCCATCACCTCTCCCAGCTATACACAGGTTCAAACCCCACCTGTTACTGCCATTATCTTACCAGCTATACACAGGATCAAATCCCATCTGTTACTGCCTTTATCTTACCAGTTATACACAGAATCAAACCCCACCTATCACCACCACCATCACCTCTACCAGCTATACACAGGATCAAATCCCTCCTGTTACTGCCTTTATCTTACCAGTTATACACAGAATCAAACCCCCCTGTTACCGCCATCACCTCTCTCAGCTATACACATAATCAAACCCCATCTATTACCACTAGCTATACACAGGATCAAATCCCATCTGTTACTGCCTTTATCTTACCAGTTATACACAGAATCAAACCCCACCTATCACCACCACCATCACCTCTACCAGCTATACACAGGATCAAATCCTCCTGTTACTGCCTTTATCTTACCAGTTATACACAGAATCAAACCCCCCTGTTACCGCCATCACCTCTCTCAGCTATACACATAATCAAACCCCATCTATTACCACTAGCTATACACAGGATCAAATCTCACCTGTTACTGCCTTTATCTTACCAGTTATACACAGAATCAAATCCCACCTATTACTACCACCATCTCTACCAGCTATACACAGGATCAAGTCCCACCTGTTACTGCCTTTGTCTTACCAGTTATACACAGAACCAAACCCCACCTATTACTACCACCATCTTTACCAGCTATACACACGATCAAATCCCACCTGTTACTGCCATTATCTTACCAGTTACGCACAGGATCAAATCCCACCTATTAACGTCATCATCTCTGCCAGCTAAACACAGGATCAAACCCGGTTTCAAGATTTTAAAGAGTCTTAGAGTGAAACTAGGAGAATATGAAAGTATGAAGTCTTAGTGATTAACTAAAATAAGTAGTTAATTATAATTGAATTATCTATCAGATGATGAAGTAGAAATCTACAGAATCTATAATGTTTCCTACGCATCCAAGTAACCTTTTAGTTCGGGAAATAAAATTGTTGTTCTGTTAAATAGTGCAGCTTACAGAAGTACGTTGTTGGAACTTAATTTCCTTTGTACTCCTATAAACCAATTGCTACGTCACAGCACAGCTGAGATACGTCTGGCAATTCGCAAGAAATCCAGTTAAAAGCCAAGTAAAAAACTGCAACTCTTGTTACTTTGGGTGAGTAATTAGTAAACTTTTCAAAATATTTTTACTTATTACGGTGTTTTCGTAGACATAATTTCTTTTATGGCACATTGTGCTACTTCATTAAGAGTGAAAAACACAAAATTTGACGGTTTTGGCACAAAAAAGGTAAAGGTTGTAGTGGGTTTCGTTTGTGTGTGTTTTCTTACAGGAAAGCCACATCGGGCTATCTGCTAAGCCCACCGAGGGGAATCGAATCCATGATTTTGGCGTTGTAAATCCATAGACTTACCGCTGTGTTAGCGAGGGGTGTGTCGTTTGAAAACTAAGTGAGATCTTTATTATTAATTTCAGCCGGGCTAGATGGTTTCGTAACTTGACTCGCAGTCCGAGAGTCGCAAGTTCGAATCCACGTCACATCAGACATGCTCGTCCTTTCAACCGTGGGGGCGTTATAATGTGACGATCAATCCCACTATTCGTTGGGAAAAGAGTGGCCCAAGAGTTGGCATCGTGTCTTAATGATTACCAGCCTTCCCTCTAGTCTTACAATGCTAAATTAGAAGACAGCTAGCGCAGATAGCCCTCGTGTAACTTCAAACGCGAAATTTAAAAAAAAACAAAAAACATTTCCGCCGATTCGTTTCGGTATTTTTTTTCTAGCTCTGAAGAGGGAAGGTAATATATAGACATATTATCCCAGTTATTATTAATTGCAGTACATTTTCTATATGTGTTGTAGTTGTGGAAGGTAAGTTATCTATAAACAAATTTTCCAAATGTTTCTACTAACGGTAGTTACCTAAGAAAATATACTTACTTTATTTGATTGAAACTAATGTTTAGTTGAGACTGAAATGATAGTAAACATATGTCTATATATATTTTATCTTTGCGAGTATCTGTATTTAATTCATGAAAGTATCGCATTAATTCACAAAATGCTTATTATATGATCTTATAGTTTGATATGTACACTTTATCTTGTTTTCTATTTAATTCATGAAGCAATTATGTAAAGTAACAAAATGTTTTAAAAACTTGTGGCTGGATATGTTAAGTATTGAAATATTAGGTTTTCTTGCCATTTCTTATATATATGTTTGATTGAACTTAGACGATATATATACAAGTATATCGTCTAACTTCAGTGTAATGATATTTTCTGATAGAGTTATAACAAAACTTATATGTAACAATCTCCTTCATACTTTAGGGACTTGTATTTCTTCATAACAGCCCTATCGGTTTTCACGGGCACTTGAAGTCCACAAACTGTGTGATCGACGGGAGATTTATGGTGAAAATAACAGACTATGGTCTGTTATCACTGTTAGCACAAGTTGCTCCGAACAGTCGTCCAAATCCACGTATGTATAACGTGACGAAAATAAAGTTCTTAGCATTTCTAAAGGATAAAAAAAACATGTCGATATTTTCAACCAGATTGTAAAACAGACGATCGCTTGCCTTAAACCTTCACCAAATTTACTTCCTCCACTAAAACGTTCAGAAGCTCTTTTACTCATTTTATATTTTCACACCATTGTAGCGCCATTAGATTTTCACGACATTGTAGCGCCATTAGATTTTCACGACATTGTAGCGCCATTAGATTTTCACACCATTGTAGTGCCATTAGATTTTCACGCCATCGTAACTTCATTAGATTTTCATACCATTGTATATTCATTAGGTTTTCTTGCTATTTTCATTATAAACCGAAAAAAATCGCTAATTTTGCATGTTTAGTGGTAGACTCATGAATTTGGCATGTTCCAGTGTACACTTTTCCCACGAGTAGTGGTGTTTCTGCCCGTTATATCTCTTATTGTTTTAATAAGTGTTATAATAAAGTGCACAAGTGCTTTATTATGTATTTATTTCTATACACGGTTTCGTCATTTCAAAAAAACGAATTTGTTCAGATGCATAACTGACCGTTAACAGACAGAGAATGGCTTCAGAGTCACGTTTTATTTTTATGTCTAGAAACTTTGCTGTGGACAGCACCAGAACATCTACGTAATAAGATTTTTGGTCAGTATGGCTCAGAAAAGGGTGATATTTACAGCTTTGCTATCATTTTACAAGAAATCATCACCAGGTTGCAGCCTTTTGAAAGATCCGAAAAACAAAATAAAATATTCCCCAAAGGTAAGCCTGTTAAAGAAGTAATCAAAGAAAATGGTGTTAGCCCGAACATGACCAAGTGGTTAACATGTCAGATAAGGGATCCGAGGTTCGAGACATGGTGATACAAAACATGTTTCATCTTTCATTTTTGGATGCATTATAGAATTAAAAGCCGATCATGTTAAGCTGTTGTTAGAAGCAGCTAGTGCTGCATACGGGTCATACCCCATCGGGTCAACATTACTCGATCAGAAATAAACTACACCAGAACCTGTAGGGGTCTCATATCTGACCTTTATTCCATGTGTCATGTGAAATACTGTTCAGTTTTAAAATGTGTTCCTTTATTTTGACAAATTTCATACAAAACCACTCGAGAGTTATCTGTGCTAGCCCTCGCTAATTTTTAAAGTGATAGATTAGAAAGGAACTCACCCAACGCCATCTTTTAGGCTACGCTTTCCAGTCCGAATAGCATAATTTGTCCGTCATTCTTATAAAACATCTACGGTCTCAAAGTAAGGTGCACAACTATTTTCTTGGCGGTTAAAGAGATTCGAATCCCAGGTCAATAGTTCGGCTGCGCTCGGCTCCTGTTCGACAATGCCAAATTATTATAATTATTGATAATACACATTGACTTCCATCTGACTACAAATGATTAGTTTTATTATTTTTTACTGCATACATTCCTACATTTATTTTACAGATCAGACCATACAGATCATAAATCAGTGATTCCAAGTTCAGGGCTATATATATACGTCAGGAATCATAAGTTTAAAGTACTGATTTCCTATACTAATCCACAATAGAATCTGATTTTGTAATAACTAATTACTAATTTGTTACATATCTGAAATCATCTGATTACCTTCCCTCTTGTCTGGTCCCCCACTGGGACAGAGATAAGTTTTCGGACTTACAACGCTAAAATCGGTAGTTGTATTCCCCTTGGTAGGCACAACATGTAGCCTGATGTGGTTTTGCTGTAAGAAAAACACACACATCTCTTTTGTCTTCAATTCCAAATTATAGATGGTTATGTCCAAACTTGTCTTTGACTTAGCTGTTTAGGGTATCTGTCATTCCGGCCCGGCATGGCCAGGTGAGCGACTCGTAATCTGAGAGTTGTGGGTTCCAACCCCTGTCACACCAAACACGCTCGCCCTTTCAGCCGTGGGGGCATTATAATGTGACGGTCAATACCACTATTCGTTGGTAAAAGAGTAGCTCAAGAGTTGGCGGTGGGTAGTAATGACTAGCTGCCTTCCCTCTAGTCCTACACTGCTAAATTAAGGACGGCTAGAGCAGATAGTTCTCGTGTAGTTTTGCGCAAAATTCAAAAACAAACAAAACTAATGCCTTACCCTAAAACAAACGATAATTAAAGTGGATTCGATTGTTTTCGTTATATTTCTCTTGTGGTAACTGCACAGCAACTTTTGCCCTACCCTGAATACACTATTACACATGTGTTTTTGTTTGTTTTTTTTTAATTTTGGACAAAGCTACACGAGGGCTATCTGCGTTAACCGTCTCTAATTTAGCAGTGCAAGACTACAGGGAAGGCAGCTAGTCATCATCACCCACCACCAACTCTTGAGCTACTCTTTTACCAACGAATAGTGTCATTGACTGTGACGTTATAACACCTTCACGGCTAAAATGGCAGACACATTTGGTGTGACCAGAGATTCAAACCCGCGACCCTCAGATTACGGGTCGAGCGTCCTAACCACCTGTCCATGCCAGATCTCAAACGGTTAAGAGTGGAATATCTTTGACCTGCATTGAATCAATCGCAAATATTTTAGATTGGATTGTCGAATATCTTAACTGGTTCGATTCATGTGAATTAAAGGTTGTCCACCCGTTCCCGTCATTCTAGTTATATATATTTAAAATGATTTACCTGTCGCACACTGTACAATTTGTTTCTGCAACAGTACGTAGAAAGAGTACACAGAAATATTCTTAAAACTGTTATGGTTTAGTTGATGAATGAAACTGAGAGAGAGAGATGAAGCCAATGAGTTTTGTTATTATTTCAGAATTTATTAAACACGTGAAACTTACAAATACGTCGTAGGAGATCAGTGCTATTTCTTAAACGATGTGTGTGAAATAGGTGGCATTTTTGTATTTTTTATAGATTTCTAGAATGTTCAAGTAAAAACTGTCTTATTTTGCATTATCATTTTTCTTCTCCTCATAATGATTAGTTAGTTCGTAGTCTGATATCCGTACTGAGAACAAGCCAATATATATAATCTAATTTGGCTTTCATCGGTATTTCAGAAATAATTCACAAAGTTAAGACAGGAACTAAGCCCCCTTTCCGACCTGAGGTTTCACCCGAAGACTGTCCATTAGACTTTTTGAATCTGTTGTGTTCTTGCTGGAGTGAGGATCCAGTATCCAGACCACAGATCTCAGCCATAAAACAACAGATGAAGAAACTCAGCAAGTAATAACTTCTAAGTGTTCAAATTTTTCTGCATTTGAAATATTTTATTTATAGCTAAAAGTAACAAGTGGAAGGTTTGTGGCACATATGGCACAAAATGTATTACACGTAAACGAAGGAAATAAAGTTGAAATTTAAAAAATCTTTTGGATATCGAAAACACAAATTAAGACCAGTCATTTAAATCAGTGAAATATATTTTAAAATAGCATCTAAGTTATTTCTGATGTTCTACGTATCTGTAGAGGAATGGGGAGTGGCAACTTCTTAGACAGTCTGCTGAATCGAATGGAACAGTATGCCACCAACTTGGAACAACTGGTGGAAGAAAAAAGTTCCGCGTTTTTAGAAGAGAAGAAAAAAAGTGAAGCGTTGCTCTATCAGGTTATTCCAAGGTGACCTTACCATTAGAAGTTTTACTTACCATCAGAAGTTTTAGTCTTATAGTAATTTGTTTGTAAGAAAATTCTGTTTTCTTTCTTTACAATAATATAAAATTTGGAATGACAACATGAAGCCAGTTGGGATATTATAGTCGTCTTCCTTTTCAAAAGAGTATTTCTACAAGAATATTATCGTTTTATTAGATATTATAAATACGAACAAATGCAGTATATGTCCTTGTTTGTTTTTATAACACCAGATGTCCTCACGGTAAAAAGTGGTAAGTTTACAGACTAAAAGTGCTAAAATCCGGGTCTTAGTTTTCTATGGTGTATCAGGTCATCCCATAAGTAATGTCCGAAAATTTAGTACAGAAAGTGCATCATCATTTCTGTCTTTGTAGAAGGGTTCAATGAATAAAATATATAGTAGGACCTGTATAAAAATGTTCAGACAAATAAAAAAAACTAACCAAACTCCACTTTTTCAGATCATCAATGGAATAAACTCTTACGAAGATGGATGTGTCTGAGGAGCTCATTAGGAATATAATGATTTATAAGTTTAAAAAAGGCAATAGTGCAGCAGAAACTACACGAAACATTCAAGGTGTTTATGGTGCAGAGTCTCTCAATGAAAGAAAATGTCGATAATGGTTTCAGAAGTTCAGGTCAGATAACTACAGCTTAAGTGATACGACCCGTTCAGGTCGTCCTGTTCAGTTTAATTATGACTTGCTGCTGGCTTCACTTGATAAAGATTGTGTTGTAACAGTTAAAGAACTAGCACAAAAGCTTAATTCAACTCATTTAACAGTTCACCGTCATCTGCAACAGTTTGGAAAGGTGTCAAAACTTGGAAAATGGGTTCACCTTAGAGCAAGAGTGGACATTTGCACTTTTCTGAACTCTCGTGAACGTAACTTACTTTTTTGGACAGGTTAGTGACTGGAAATGAAAAATGGATATTTTATAAAAATGTTAAGCGCTGCAGACAATGACTCAGTGCAGGTGAACTGGCTAAAGCACAGCCTAAAACGGGCCTCCATCGAGGAGTCTTTATAAGCGTTTGGTGCTATATTGTTGGTGTAATCCACTTTGAGTTGCTGCCACTCAATGTAATGATTACATGAGGCTTCTATTATCAATATTAGAGCGCTTGAATGTTTCACTGAAAGAAAAGAAACCTGCTTTTATCAGTCGTAAAGATGTTGTGTTACACCAGTATAATACACGACCCCATACAGCAAGGATTACATCTGCAAAGATTGAAGAGCTAGACTGGGAAGAACTTCCACATCCTCCTTATTCTTCAGACCTTGACCCATCTGATTATCATCTATTCCGAAATTTGCAGAACTATCTTGATGGGAAAGAGCTTGGAACACGTGAATATGTCAAAACTACCCTCTCTACATTCTTTTCCTCCAAACCCCAATCATTTTATAGAAGTGGCATTCAGAAGCTTCTGAATCGTTGGCATGAAGTAATTAATAATAATGGAAGAGAACATACATTATTGATTAAATAACCTTGAAAGTGTTTGAAATCCTTTCTCTTTTTCTAAACCTAAAATCGGATATTACTTAAGGGATGATCTGATACACAGTAGATAGTCCAGTGTGGATTTGCTCAAAATCAAACATGTACCATCAGGTTTCTTTGTTTTTAACCAAATGTTTTTCGAAACCGTAGGTACATAGCTGAACAACTCAAGGCTGGAAACCATGTTAAGCCTGAAACCTTTGAATCTGTGACCATCTTCTTTAGCGATATTGTGGGATTCACGTCGCTTTCAGCCGAGAGTACAGCGATGGAGGTATGAATTAATTTACAGTTCGCATCAAACACGTACGATTTTATTCTTTGTTAAGTGTGATTTAATCTATTTGTAATACCTGCGTATACAGATATATAAAAATGATTCGATTGTTTTCAAAACGAGTTTAATTTTTTTGTGACTAATTGGCTTCTCTATAGTATAGTTCTTGAAACACATGATATACGATCATACTCAAACATACTTCCATGTACAGTTAATGAGACTAAGTTTTAGAAACAGCTGATAATATATTAACATCACGTGGCAGTAAAACAAAACCTTATCAAAGGTAATGTTTTCTTTGTCAACTACCCTTGACACTAACTATACTTTAGTGATATTATGAAAACTAATATTTTTGCTTTTAAAATAAAAATCTTATATTTAGTTTGTACCCGATGGGACAGCAATAATTTTACGGACCAACAACGATAAAATATGGGGCAAGATTCCCAGAGATGAACAGAGGAGATTCGCCCAATGTGACTGTACTCTAAAAAGAACACGTATACATACAATTAGCTTTCTTGTGTTACGTATTACGATTTCAAATAACCTAAAACTGATTTAAAAGATAATTTAAATTTCAAAGTTAATTAAATGTCGATATGCACCCAATTTATGATACTTGCCAACAAGACTGATATATACAGTTTTTCTTTTAATACAAATATATTTTAACCTACAAACAATAATACAGTTTACAATAAAGGTTGTTATTAATAATGTTCTATGTACATAAATATAAACTTATAAACAATATCGAGTTATCTTGATGTCTTATCGAATATTCACGATGAGCGAGTTAATTTCGATTTGATGTAGGTACAATTCACTTAACAGGAAGCTAGGTAGCTCTATGTTCTTATTTCACCAGCCAGTCGCCGATCTATTTCATCGCTAAATTTAAGTAATATTTTTCATAAAAGAACTAACGTCCGTTGTGAATCCGCTAAAGTTGAATGGTTTGTAACGTTCGAAAATTATAATAGTTTCTAGTCAGATATCTGAAGTTCCCTATTATTAAACGTTAATCACAGTTATAACTTCCGAATTTTATAGTGTACTAACTATAACAAACCAATAATATGTACTGTCTCTTGGCGCATCGTGTTGGTTACATTTATAGGCGTGAGGAGAGTTTCCAGAAATTTCAGCCTGCACAACAATACTGACGATACACAAGTGTTTACGTACAAACGTTTATTGTTGTTTATTATACTCGAGAATTTTCTATAACTTTAAGTAAATAGGCGGGAATTTCGCAATTCAGATTTAACACTATAAATATGTATATTTCTAAATATATAATTAAATGAAACAAACATCGGTATTAAAATAGATATACAACAGTAAATCCGTCACATCTTGATATATGCAAATTACTTATTTTTTATGAATATCAAGGAACTTTTGAAACAAAAACGATCGTGTTGTAATAAGAAGAATTAATTTTGTAATTTTTTTACTGTAGTATTGCACGTGATTTCTTTTACGTCATTATACACGTCATTCAAACTATTTTCCAAATTTCTTTGATTAATTGTGAGGGATTGAGCGCAGTTTTATGGTGAAGTTAGATTAACTGACTTACATGTTACTAGTCACTAGAGCAGATGGATCAACTAGGTTTTAAGAACAGTCACAAATTATGATTGTTGTAGAAGTTAGAAGAAGGTATGCTATTCAAACCACTGGTAAAGTTCCTGGTATCAACTTTTTTACCGGTACTTCGTGTTCTGATATTAAATATCATCTTATTCTTTGAGTCAGTACCAGATGTCTAGAGTACCATCCGGCCAGCACGTGTTTTACGATTTTAATGTTATTACAGGTTGTTGATTTGCTAAACGACCTCTATACGACTTTCGACGATATCCTTGAAAACTATGACGTATATAAGGTGAGAAACATTTTATTTACTTTATATTTGTTTCAAACACAACATGAGAGAGTGCTGGAATATATGTGTATTTTCAAGATATTTCATGTGGATATATACATAACAGACTTAGTTGTCTCTTTAACGACACAAGTTGTGGAAATCTGATAAAATCTACTTTGATTAAATGTAACACAAAAACGGAAGAAGCATTCCCATACACGGAGTTCAATTTTTTAACAATCGGACGGACAGCTCAAGTTTAGTAGCTGTTTCAATTGTTGCTAGGCCTAGCATGGCCTAGCGCGTTAAGGCGTGCGCTTCGTAATCTGAGGGTCGCGGGTTCGCGCCCGAGTCGCGCCAAAACATGCTCGCCCTCCCAGCCGTGGGGGCGTTATAATGTTACAGTCAATCCCACTATTCGTTGGTAAAAGAGTAGCCCAAGAGTTGGCGGTGGGTGGTGATGACTAGCTGCCTTCCCTCTAGTCTTACACTGCTAAATTAGGGACGGCTAGCACAGATAGCCCTCGAGTTGCTTTGTGCGAAATTCCAAAAAACAAACAAACAAAAAACAAACAATTGTTGCTTCGTGAAGCCGACTCCAAACGAAAATAGCATACACTACTGCGCTCAGTTTGTTTTTGTTTACTGCTGGTCTGTTACCAGTGGCAATCACGTCAAATGACGCCAAACGCACACACGCCGTCCCCATAAATTCAATAAAGTAAATGCTATGGGTTTCGAGCGCGGGTACATTTGCTGGTGTATATATATATATATAATTTTAAGAATTTTACTTTATAATGTAGTAAAATGCATTTAATTTATAACAGTAACATAATAATTAGCTTTGAAAAGTATTGTTATTTAAACACTGTGTCACATTTCCAACTAAAATTTTTCATCTCGGTTTCGTCCACTCGATTGGGCAGTGGTAAGTTTATGACTTACAACGTTACAAGCCAAGGCTCGAGTCCTCGCGGTGAACACACAGCATATACGCCAAGGTGGCTTTGCTCTAAACCAAAAAACATATTAGTTTCAAATAGATCAAATTTATGTATAACTATTGTTTATATATATATATATATATCTTGTAACAATAGCGTACAATGTAAAAATTGATCAAATTAATATACAATATTATTATTGTTTATACACATAACGTTCAACACTATTGTTAGTTTAATAATCAGTATCGTATTTCTTTCTGATGACATTAAAAGTAAGACACTTAAACTCGATCATTTTACGTACTCTAAAAAATAATAATACATCATTGTTTTGGCATTTACAATTCCTCTAATATGAGCCAACTTACGACAAAAAGTATATATACACTGCTGGCCAAATCTTAAGGCCAATGAACATAAATAAAAAATATGCATTTTGCGTTGTTAAACTCTACCACTTATTTGAGTAGAGCTTCGAAAGATGAAAATAAGAAAAGGGAAAATAAAAATAAAAACTTCTTACCATTTAATAGGGCAAATGTGAACACTATGAAATAAGCCTAAATACTAGCTGGTCAAATGTTTAAAACCATACCACAAGGAAGTCCTAAAAGAGAGGTAGGAAATGCCCAACAAAAGGTCTCAGTAGTGAGTTGCACGGCCGTCATTGCGAATAACTTCAAACATTCGCTTTGGCATGATCGATAGAAGCGTTTGCAGAAGGCTGACCGAAATGTTATTCCAAGTGATGAAAATGGCTTCACGAAGATCATGCACTGTTTGGAATTGACGTCCATTTCTATAGACTTCCCTTGCCATCCACCCCCAAACATTTTTAATGGGGTTCAGATCGGGCGAACACGCTGGATGGTCCAAAAGAATCACGTTATTCGCCATGAAAAAGTCCTTTGTCCTGCGAGCATTGTGGATTGCAGCGTTGTCCTGCTGAAAGATTCAGTCATTTCCACACAAGCGAGGGCCTTCCGTTAATAAGGATGCTCTCTCCAACATGCCAATGTAGCCAGCTACTGTTTGACGCTCCTGTATAACCTGAAGCTCTATTGTTCCTTGGAAGGAGAAAACACCCCAGATCATGATGGAATCTTCTTCATGTGCCGTGTAAAAAATGTCTCCGGTGGGATATTCTTATCGTACCAGTAACGTTGGAAACCATCTGGACCATCCAGGTTAAATTTTTTCTCATCAGAGAACAAAACATTCTCACACTTTTCAATGTTCTGTGTTTGGTGCTTCTCAGCAAAGTTTAACCGTGGTGTTTCGTGGTGTGGAAGAAGGCGTGGCCTCTGAAGACGTTTCCGGTTTTTTAAGCCTTTCTCTCGTAGATGCCGTCTTATTGTTCTTGAGCTGCATTCTGCGTCCGTAAGGGCCTTAATATGGTTCGACGATCGACTGGTGTCTTGCCGAACAACTTGTCGAATCTTCCTGCTCAACGCCGGCGAAATTTTCTTCGGCCGACCACTTGAAATTCTCGTTCCATATCCCTCAGGGTCTTTTAAAAAATTTGCAACAGCAGTTTTACTATGCCCAATCTCACCAGCGATGGCACGTTGCGAGAGACTTGCTTTTACAGCTCGACAATTCTGTCACGTTCAAACTCTGTGAACTTTTTAGCCTTTGCCATGTTTTTACCCAATGTGACACAGGAGATGTCAGTTGGAGATGTTGACAACGCTAATGCTTGAACACAAATGACTAAATTTCGTTACGTGTTTACCGATTAACGCTTCGTTTCAGTATGGTCTTAAACTTTTGATCAGCTAGTATTTAGGCTAATTTCATAGTGTTCACATTTTCCCTATTAAATGCTAAAAAAAGTTGGTTTTTTTCCATTTTCTTTTTTTCATCTTTCGAAGCTCCACTCAAATAAGTGGTTGATTCTAACAACGCAAAATGCATATTTTTTTCTTTATGTTCATTTGCCTTAAGATTTTGGCCAGGAGTGTATACGTATACATCACAAAACGTTTCACTAATTTAAAAGTCATTGTTATATTAGAGACTATTTTTGATAAATTCATTAGAGCTAAACGTTGTTAGAGGGGAACTATTCTATCGACCAAAGTTTTAGACACGCGGGAGAGTTGGTTCGTATATTAACACAATATTACCTTATAGTGGTGAGCTCCTAACCTTCATAGCTTGGAGTCGAAAAAGGTTATATCAATAACCTCGAGTCAGCTCAGGTTACGAACCTAGTTTGTCCCTCTGAAGGGCAGGAACATAGATTTACTTCAAAATACTTTATGCAGTCTATTTAATGTGTTGCATACAAGATATTTACTAGTTAATTGTGAAAGACGGCAATGTATGTCATCACACATAAACATTCAGTTAAATTATTTAAGGACATTAGAGCATGCCCCCAGTGGCTCAGCAGTATGTCTGCGGTCTTACAACGCTAAAAACCGGGTTTTAATACTCATGGTGGGCAGAACACATATCGCCCTTTGTGTAGCTTTGTGCTTAATTCCAAACAACAACATTAAAACACATAAAGGGAAAAATTCTAGTTAGAAGTTTTATGATCTAATTTAATTATAGTTTGTGGGCTAAACGGAGTGCAATAGAGTAGATGAACCAGGTATCCTTGTCTCCAAGATTTGGATAAATGAGGATTACATCAAGTAATGTAAAGGAACACACACAGTATGGCAATACCATGAGATTAAGAAACGTAATGGATCCTCATTTCAGAATTGGAATGTTTCTCACACTCCTTTCAGGTGAGCCTTTTTTTTTTTTTTTTTGGTTTCTACAGGTGTGCATTAACAACAGACATCCAAATTTTCAAACTAAGGGAATTCATTTAGACATTTCTTTACACTTCAGATGTTTCTTCCTACAGTTCTCTCAATCTATTTAGAATAAATTTTACATCACCCTTCATTTATCCATATTTTCCAGGTTGAGACTATCGGTGACGCTTACATGGTCGTGTCAGGACTTCCGGTTTCAAACGGAAATGAACACGCACGAGAGATTGCACGCATGTCCATAACGCTTAGAGAAGCCATTCGTAATTTTAAGATCCGTCATCGTCCAGAACGAACACTGCAAATCAGAATAGGAATGCACACTGGTGAGATTTGTGTTGCATATTTATTTCGGACAAGTCCCCGATTCATTATGTTACGAACATTGTGTATTACTATTTCAAATAGCCGGAAATTTTAATTTAGAAATTATTAAATTTATTATATTTGCTAACAAGATTGATACACACAATTTTCTTTTTTTAACATAAATACATTTTAATATATAAACTAAAAAGACAATACAATTTATAATAACAGTTATTACTAATAGTTATTACAAATGATGGTTTATATGCAAGTTTTTTTTTACAAACTTACAGACAATACCGATTCTTATACCTGGTCCAGAACTGAATACTTTATCGACGACCCTGGTCATCGACGAATAAATCAGTTCAGAGTTGATATTGTCACACCTCGCTTAAGCTAGTTAGCTTGATTAGCCTCACACCCCTAAAAGTTCATTTTTTTCTGGCGAAGATATTTAATGTCTTCGTAAAAAATACGAACGTCCGAAGCTAACACACTGAGGTTAAACGGTTTGTAATGTTCGAAATCTATATACGTTCCTGGTCAAATATCTATAGTTTTCCCATTAATAAGCGTTAATCACAGTTACAGCTTTCGAGTTTTGTAGTGTACCAACTGCCATAACCCACCAAAATAAACTGTCTCTTATGGCATTGCGTTTATAAGTTTGAGATGAGATTTTCTAGAAATTTCAGCTAATGCAACAATACTAGTATTTATATACTTATGTACATTGTTGATTCTTACGCTCGAGAATCTTCTACATATTCAGTAAACAGGCGGGAATTTCGCAATACACATTTAATGGTATAAGTTACATGCATTTATAAATATATATTTAACTGAAACAAACATCTATATTAAAATAAATATATAATAATAAATCCATCACAAAAAGCTTTGTGCTCTATACCATTTTTGGTGCCATGTACTTTACTCGTCTCAAGTATAGAACAAGTATATAGCATTTAGGCTAGCATTCTGGAATATATGTCATGTCGTCTGACCAGCTCTGGTACTAAATCAATTGCTTCGTCGGCAGTAACCTTCAATATACCAAATGTAATGGAAGTTGAACAGATACACTTTCTTGATAGAATCATGTATCAGATCAGTTTCAAAGAAGATAGACAAAAATGATAAGGAATGTATTTTATTTTAGCGTTTACCCGTTGTTTCTGATTCCAAAGTTTTATATTAGGCCTGATTCAATATCATGTTCTTTGAGGTAAAATACAAGTGTCATTACAGGTTCGTGTGCTGCTGGTGTGGTAGGCCTAAAGATGCCACGTTACTGCCTATTTGGTGACACTGTTAATACTGCATCTCGCATGGAAAGCAATGGAGAAGGTAAGGTTTCTTCAATAGGAGCTGGAAACATGGCCCTGTCATGCGATATTAATGATTTAATGCCAACAAAAATCATATTTTAAAACATGTATTGCATCCTTAATAACCCCAACAGCTCAGTGTAAGTTTACGACGCTAAAAATCGGGTTTCAATACTCATAGTTGTCAGAGCACATATAGCCAATGGTGTAGCTTTAGGCTTAACAACAATCAAACTAAAATCAATATTTAAACATTTCAAAGGATTTGTCGAAAGAAGTAAATATAAATAATTATAATACTGATGTATTTGTTTTATTTGTTTTTATTTAAGCACAGAACTAAACGAAGAATTACTGTGGGACCACCACGTATTAAGAAACCCGGTTTCTAACGTTGTAAGCCTTCAGGCTTTCCGCCATTTTCATTCTTCTCTTATAAAATCTTCTATTTTATCCCCCCACATTGTAGGACCGACATGGCTACGTGGTTAGGGCGTTCGACTCATATTCCGAGGGTCGCAGGTTCGAATTCCTATCACAGCAAACATGCTCGCCCTTTCAGCCGTGGGTCAATTCCATTATTCGTTGGTAAAAGAGTAGCCCACTAGCTGTCTTTCCTCTAGTCCTACACTGCTAAATATGGGACGATAACACAAATAGGCTTCTCATAACTTTGCACGAAGTTCAAAAGAAACAAACAATCCTATACTGCAGTATATGATTTTGTTTGTTTTGAATTTCGCACAAAGATACTAGAGGGCTATCTGTGCTAGCCTTCCCTAATTTAGCAGTGTAAGACTAAAAGGAAGGCAGCTAGTCGTCATCACCCACCGCCAACTCATGGGCTACTCTTGTTACCAAAGAATAGTGGGATTGACCGTCACATTATAACGCCCCCACGGTTGAAAGGGCAAGCATGTTTTGTGCGACGGGGATTCAAACCCACGACCATCGGATTAGGAGTCGAACGCCTTAACACGCTTGGCCATGCCAGGTCACTGCAGTATATGAAACAATAATTTTTCAGATCTATCTCTCTATGATGAACCATTCACAAAAACTTGAAAAACTTCTCGGTCTGGGAGGCTTTCTTACTTCGTCTCGGCTAGGTAAATCATTCTTACATACGTAATGTTTAACTACCAGTTCACGGTAATTTAATATAATATATTTATTTTCAAGATTATTATAAATAAGATAAATATTTGCGTAGTGAATTTTTTTTGTTAATCTTTTAAAACATTTTAGGAATTTTCGCGTGAGAAAAAATGTTCATGAATAGTTATGATGAAATAGTGATATTGAAATGTTCATATTGCTCATCTATTATCTTTAAAGGTATGACCAGGTGGTTAGGGCACTCCACGCGTAATCTGAGGGTCGCTGGTTCGAATCCCCGTCACACCAAACGTTATAATGTGACGGTCAATCCCACTATTTATTGATAAAAAAGTAGCTCAGGAGTTGGTGGAGGGTGGTAATGACTAGCTGCTTTCCCTCTAGTCTTACACTGCTAACTTAGGGACGGCTAGCACAATATACCCTTGTGTAGCTTTGCGCGAAATTAAAAAAAACAAAAAAAACAAAACAAATTGTCTTTAAGATCAAAATCACACAGCTTCTTGGTTGTTATTATTCTTCTTTAACGATAATTACCTAAATTATCTATTTTTCAAATACAGAAAAGTGGAACCTAAAACTCTGAATTCAATCTACAATGTCCCCCAGTGGCACAGCTGGATTTCGATACTTGTGGTGGGCAGAGCACGGATAGACAATTGTGTAGTTTTGTGATTAATACCAAAAACAAAACAATCAATGTATAATAAATGTTGAAGAGTGGCTTATTTCTGTGTTGCCCCCGCTGGTACAGCGATAAGTCTACGGATTTACAACGCTAAAATCAGGGGTTCGATTTCCCTCGGTGAGCTCAGCAGATAGCCCGATGTGACTTTGCTATAAGAAAACACATACACAGACACACATTTCTGCGATTTCGAACCATTTAAATTATTAATCTAGCAACGATTTTCTTTTTCAAAATAAAGAGCAAGCAGAAATAAATCCCTCAACAAAATCTGTATCCCCCCCTCAGGATTAAATGAACAAACAGAGAAACAAATACTTTTTAAATACTAAATTTATGCCATATTTTTAAAAGTGTGATTTGGTTTGAATTTCGCGCAAAGCTAGGTTATCTGCGCTAGCCGTCCCTAATTTAGCAGTGTACGCGTAATACTAGAGGGAAGGCAGCTAGTCATCACCACCCACCGCCAACTCTTGGGCCACTCTGTTACCAACGAATTGTGAGATTGACCGTACATTATAACGCCCTTACGGCTGAAAGGGCAAGCATGTTTGGTGTGACGGAGATTCAAACCAGCGACCCTCAAATTAAGATTCGAGTACCTTTAGCACCTGGCCATGCCGGTTGAAAGTTTGGTCGTCTCGACTATGAACAATGCTTTTCCACTCTTTCGTCAATAACAAAATTAAAAGGGACGTTAATTTAAGAAGTGACAAAATGAATTACGTCCCTCTTAACTTATTCTGTGATGATTCTAACCGCTTTCTTTTTCCATCTTTTTGTTTAGTAGTAATGTTTTCAATTTAACTTAGAGAACTGATTCGTTTTAATGAAACGTTAACATGTTAGTTCAACCATTGTGTTACGTTTCCTTTCAGCAAACAAAATTCACGTTAGTCCAACGTCTAAAGCTATTTTAGAAACGTTCCGAACGTTCGTTATTTCAGTGAGAGGAGAAGTAGAAGTAAAGGTATGTGGTTGTTTTAAAACACGTGGACAAATTTAACGTCAAAAGTAAACAGAACTAAATTATTCTTCAGTTATAAAACATATTAAAACACCAAATAGTTGTAGTTGTTGTTGAAATTCACACAAAGCTACTCGAGGGCTATCTGTGCTAGCCGTCCCTAATTTAGCAGTGTAATACTAGAGGGAAGGCAGCTAGTCATCACCACCCACCGCCAACTCTTGGGCTACTCTTTTACCAACGAATAGTGGGATTGACTGTCACATTATAACGCCCCCACGGCTGAAAGGGCGAGCATGTTTGGTGCGACAGGAATTCGAACCCGCGACCCTCAGATTACGAGTCGCACGCCTTAACACGCTTGGCCATGCCGGGCACACTAAGTAGTAATTGGAATACTTTTTGTTTTGTTTTTTACAAACAAAAATAATTTTAGAAGATTCCAAGTTGTAGAGAACTATACCATAATATACTACAAAAAATATTTTTGTCTCCCCCCCCCCACTGGATCCAGCGGAATGTCTGAGAACTTCCAATGCTAGAAGCCAGATAGCTCATTGTGTTCTTTTGTGTCTATCTTTAAAAGAAAAATAAAACATTTGTTGTATCTAAGTTAAGAAACTGAGAAAATTTTGTTTTAATAATCACGTAAGTTATCAAAATAAAGTTTAGTGGTCATTAGTTTTTTGTCTTTATTTTGCGGCATTGAACTGTACAAGTACATATTCCGTGAAAAGTGGAAGGCACCCCTGAAAGGTATACAATAATACCTTTTAAGTCGCATGTCAAAAACGTTTAACATTGTTAGCGTAATAAATGACATCACGTTCCACAAGTTGAGTGACGTATAACTGTCGAAAGGTTTTATCGGCCATGTTTCGGCTTCTTCAACCCAATGTACCGTTTCCTCTCTCCAGCTAGCCAGTGTTAATATACTATAAACACTTCTCTAATGACCATAGTTCGCGTCCCATTGCCACCATATATAACTACAACCTGCACTTTAGAGCAGTGGGGACGTTATATTAGCTCGTGACGGTGCAATTGCACAGTTCAATCTGAAAAAGGTAACCCTGAAACCGATAATTAGTGACGTTGACTGGTTTATCACATCAAAATTGACCTCGGATAGCTTTGAGTGAAACTCGACAAACAAACAATCGTTAACTGTCTTAAATAGAGCGTGCGTCGCGACAAGCAGTTCCGAAATGTCTAAGTAACAAAGCAAAGACCAGATTTTGTCGTGAGATTTATACTCATGACATAAAAATAGTTAATATTCTGAGATATATTTATAGTCATCAACTATCCAAGAGAACCTGTGTTCTTGAAATAAGTCTGTTCTGTGTGAGTAAATGTTAGATATCAGTTAACTTAAAGGTAATTTTTCATGAATTTGTAACACATTAAAATAAAGAGTTACTTGAAATACTCTACTGTTTAATGTTAAGTATCGGATTACTACTGGGTTAACATAGTAACTAAACTGTGTTATATTTTAACTAGGAACACTCATGCACCATAAAAATCTATAAATATAGACAGTATTGTATTTCACGTTACAAAAAATAATTTACGATGTTACTTCATACGTAAAATAACGTTCTGTTGATGTTCCACTTGCTAACGAACTGTTAACTAGAGTACGTCAAACAATAATGTAACCTAATGTCTTCCAATAGGGCAAGGGGAAAATACTTACCTACTGGCTGGAAGGAGAAACCAGTGGTGTCTTAGAAACCAATGAGCAGTTTCTTCAACGTGTAAAGCGGGAGATAATGGAGATGTCCGACTGAGACGTGTTAGTGAAAAGAACCAGACTGTATTTTAAATATTATTATTCTACAGATATGGTTTTCAAGAAATAATTATTTCCATACAGCACAGTCAAATACAGTTAATTATAGTAAACCAGTACACTACTGTAATACAACGTTGATACAGATTAATAAGTAGTACAACAGGTTTGGATATATTTAATGTAAAATAGCTAATGCAACATGACCTAACACCATTGGTATAAAAGTGTAGCATAGACAAATAACTTGATATTATGTTTTAACAAATACAGCATAGAAGCAAGGTTTGTGCATTAAGTACAGCATACTCAGTCAACGTTTCTATTTAGCGACAAGGAGAACACACTCAAGCAACTTTCGTATTAAGCGATATGTATAGCAGTTTTAAGCAACAGTTATAATAAGCAACAAAGACAGCACAACGAAACAACGTTGATATAAAGTAACAAGTACATCAAACTAAAGTAATAATAAAAGTCAAAGGACGTTTATGTATGATAAGGAATACTGTCAAATCTCAGTAATAATATAGAGCAGCAGGTACAGTATAAAAAATTATGTCTGTACTATTTAATAAATATAGCACAGTCAAACACCATTGATATAAAGTAGTATGATGAACAGCGTTAAACAACAATGATGTAAAGTTACAAATACAACACAGTCAAAGAGCATTAATATAAAGTAGTATGATGAACAGCGTTAAAAGTTACAAATACAACACAGTCAAACACCATTGATATAAAGTAGTATGATGAACAGCGTTAAACAACAATGATGTAAAGTTACAAATACAACACAGTCAAACACCATTAATATAAAGTAGTATGATGAACAGCGTTAAACAACAATGATGTAAAGTTACAAATACAACACAGTCAAACACCATTGATATAAAGTAGTATGATGAACAGCGTTAAACAACAATGATGTAAAGTTACAAATACAATACAGTCAAACAACATTAATATAAACAGCATGATGATGAATTAAACAACAATGATATAAAGTTACAAATACAACACAGTCAAACAACATTAATATAAAGTAGCAATGTGAACAGAATTAAACAAAAATGATGTAAAGTTAAAATTACAACACAGTCAAACAGCATTAATATAAAGTAGCATGATGAACAGAATTAAACAACAATGATGTAAAGTTACAAATACAACACAGTCAAACAACATTAATATAAAGTAGCATGATGAACAGAATTAAACAACAATGATGTAAAGTTACAAATACAACACAGTCAAACAACATTAATATAAAGTAGTATGATGAACAGAATTAAACAACAATGATGTAAAGTTACAAATACAACACAGTCAAACAGCATTAATATAAAGTAGTATGATGAACAGAATTAAACAACAATGATGTAAAGTTACAAATACAATACAGTCAAACAACATTAATATAAAGTGGTATGATGAACAGCGTTAAACAACAATGATGTAAAGTTACAAATACAACACAGTCAAACAGCATTAATATAAAGTAACAATGTGAACAGAGTTAAACAAAATGATGCAAAGTTACAAATACAACACAGTCAAACAGCATTAATATAAAGTAGTATGATGAACAGAATTAAACAACAATGATGTAAAGTTACAAATACAATACAGTCAAACAACATTAATATAAAGTAACAATATGAACAGAGTTAAACAACATGATCTAAAGTTACAAATACAACACAGTCAAGCAACATTAATATAAAGTAACAATGTGAACAGAGTTAAACAGAATGATGCAAAGTTACAAATACAATACAGTCAAACAGCATTAATATAAAGTAGTATGATGAACAGAATTAAACAACAATGATGTAAAGTTACAAATACAACACAGTCAAACAACATTAATATAAAGTAGCATGATGAACAGAATTAAACAACAATGATGTAAAGTTACAAATACAACACAGTCAAACAACATTAATATAAAGTAGTATGATGAACAGCGTTAAACAACAATGATGTAAAGTTACAAATACAACACAGTCAAACAGCATTAATATAAAGTAACAATGTGAACAGGGTTAAACAACATGATGTAAAGTTACAAATACAACACAGTCAAACAACATTAATATAAAGTAACAATGGGAACACAGTTAAACAACAATGATGTAAAGTTACAATTACAATGCAGTCAAACAACATTAATATAGAGTAACACAGCGAACAGAGTTAAACAACATGATGTAAAGTGACATAGTCAAATAACATTGATATTTATTTAGAACAAATAATAAAATCAAACAACAGTAACCTTTACATAAACTGGCAGATAACAAATCAAGATCGTTTGCAATTCCAAAGTAGTTTTCGTTGTACATAATTTTAGTTTGGGAAACAGTTTGAAGATTGAATTTTGTTACCTATACTTAATATGATATTGTATTTATTTACATTTGTACATATTTCAAATATTTTATTTTCAGTTTATATATTCACAGATTAATGATAAAAAGGTACTTTATAAATAATTTTAGTCTTAAGTTGGGGATCATTTTACTGTCGTTTTTCATTCACAAATGTTAGAAATTTCTTAACGATTTTGGATTTCGTTCCAATCTACCACTAACACTCTATCACCATCTTTTTTTTATCAAAATTTCCTACTTAAATTATCTCATGTCAATCACATTCTATTAAGCTGTTTCTCTATTAAAATTGTTGTAAACTTTCGTCTGGTTGTCTTGAAAACGAAAATGTCATTATTTGAGCAAATTTAAACTAAACCTTCGTGTAACATCCCTCTGTTGATGACAAATATATTCCAAAATTTACTACCAAAAAACTTAAATGGTTATTTTTCTTACAAATATCGTTTATTATCTCTCTGTTTAGAAACAAACTTGTAAAAGTTACTTTTTACAACTTATGTTACAAATGTTATCGTTCTGTTAGTAATAATAACTGACGATTTGCTCGTTCTTTTTTAAATTGACCAATTATATTTTCGTAGCCTTCTTGATATATTTTAAATACCTATTTACTTCCAAAATTGGTAGAATTAGGTAAAAGTTACTGAAATCTATGTGTGAGGTGGTAGCGAAAATTTTTCCATATACTTAACTAAACACAATAGGCCTTAGCATGCCTGAAAATTGATTCACCAAATGCTTGTGTTAAAAGAATGTTTTTCTATTGGTTACTTATTTCATTAAGACGTATTATTTCTTTATCACAAAAATATTTCAAACGATCTGAATTACTAAACCTTACTTTGAAAAGAATGATGTAGTGTACATGTTATAGACGCCCAACCTTAAATCACAAGTATGTCTAATGATGTGTTGTATTAATATTCAGAGCTTAATATATAGCTCATGCTTGGAAAGATGTGTATGAGGTATAAATACTTTATTTCACTTTATGTCATTAAACTGAATTGGCTCATCAATGACGACCTTACAATTATTAAACTTCGTTAGTTGACGCACCATGGGCCACTTAACGATTACTAAAATGAGTTGGCTAATTATTGACGACTTTATTATTATTAAACTTTGTTAGTTGGTCCATCATTTACGACTTTAGAATCATTAATGTGTAAAATTTCAGGATAGCTTCAATAACTTACAGAGTTCATTATCTGAATACATTACAAAGTTTAAAATTAACCATTTTAACTCTGCTATTCGTATCTTAAATAAGTCATAACGAATAGTTGTTATTACAGTATGATAAACACTGGTAATAGAGCAGTATAGACTGTTGTGAAGTCATACTGGACTGAATAAATACATTTGGTAATTTTCAGTTCGTTTGGCTTATTTCTATTACGTAAACACTAACAAGTAAAAAAAAAAAATACTTGAATAATATCTTTTGTACTTTTACCAAAACAAATATCTGCCACAACTAGTAAAATCTCTGAGTCTATAAAAGTATAGCAGAGATGGCTAGAGTTTACGTATTTCAAACATATTACTTAAGAATATTCGTACTTCACGACTTACTCCAGGATTTCTAAGGCACTGGTAGAAAAAAACTACTACGGCGCCCTCTTAACATTTAGCTAACTTTTATAGGGAATATAAAAAAGGATAATATTTTAAAAATATTAAATACAGGATTGATCAAAAACAAAATTTGTATAATACATTAAGAATACGAATAGTGAAAGTACTTTCAGGGGAGTAACCCCCAGCAGCGTATCTAATTATGCTCATTACACTGTTAAACAACCCAAATGTCAGTGGTGCCCGTAATAATTAAATGTCACAAACAAAAATTATTTTGAAGTAACAGTATTTTAATGTTTTGACCTTCATTATCTAATAAATATGATGTATATTAAATAAATATTTATTTATGTGTGTAACTGTGTCGCACGTTCTATTTTATTTTACAAATATAGGTATTTTTCGTCTATCTACCCTTCGTCTACAATTTTTACTGACATCATAGTTTTCGAAAGAAAATGGAAAATAATCCTGAAAGAAAATCAAAAATATTATGTGTATATATATACACACATATATTTATTTTAAAAAATTCGAATTTCACTTAATTAAAGCTTCTAACAAACACCTAATGTTAAAAATAGAAAGTATTTAATTTCAATCTTAACAATGTAAAATGACAAGAATAAGCCAGCTGTTTATAAAATTGCTTGTGATAAGAACTGAAATATTAAATAGACACGCCTCTACCATGTTACGCCCAGCATGGCCAGATGTTGTTGTTGTTTTTAAATTTCGCTAAAAGCTACACGATGACTATCTGCGCTAGCCGTCCCTAATTTAGCAGTGTAAAATTAGAAGGAAAGCAGCTAGTCATCACCACCAACTGCCAACTCTTTGGCTAGTCTTTTACCAATGAATAGTGGGATTGATCGTGAATTATGACGCCCCCATGGCTGAAAGGACGAGCATGTTTGGTGTGATGGGGATTCGAATCTGCGACCCTCAGATTACGAGTCCAACTCCTTAACCACCTAGCCATGTCGGGCCTGCCAGGTGGTTAAGACACTTGACTTGTAATCTGAGGGTCGCGAGTTTAAATCCCCATCACACCAAACATGCTCCTCCGTACAGCCATGAGGGCATTATAATGTGACGGTCAACCCCACTATTCTTTGGTAAAAGAGTATCTCAAGAGTTGGCAGTGAATGGTGATGACTAGCTGCCTTCCCTCTAGTCTTACACTACTAAATTAGGGAAGGCTAGCGCAGATAGCTCTCGTGTAGCTTTGCGCGAAAAAAAAAAAAAACTGTACCATGTTTCAACTTTAAAAGTGGTCATTGAAGGATGTTTTCAATTAATTTCAAGATTATCGCATAATAAGACAATCTACCCTAACGAAGGCAAAAGAAAAGGCAAAGTTCTTTAATAAATTTTACACACACATGCATACATATATATATATGTACATATAATTGAATAGTAGATTTTTTGCGAATGAATGTCAAGTGAAAATGGGTATATGAATAATCAATTCCATATTTTAGGTTCAGAGGTACCCGCTCACCCATGCTAAAGCTATTGAATTTGATATTATTTGTTAAGACTAAATTTTATTATACTCAAAGCAAAATACGAAAATATCTCTGGTTTAAAATTTGAGTGATTTCACTTTATATTTATGATTCCAATTCTTCGTTATTAACAACCAAACATACCAGCTGCTTTGACTACAAGTTATTTAAAATTATCTTCAGCATTACGAAACATAGAAAAAGAAAAATAAAAGAATCGTAGCAAATAAAGTAATAATTTCGCTCACTGATTTTAATTGTACATATGAAATTTGTCCCCGCTGTCAAAGCGATGAGTCTTTGGATTTGCAACGCTAAAATCAGTAGTTCGATTCACCATGGTGGACACAACAGATGGCCTGATGTGGCTTTGCTATAAAACAAACACAGACACACATGAAGTTCTATATGTAATAAGTTTCTAAAATGTGTTAGAATATTTTAATTTTATAAAAAAATCTAGTTTTGAAATTAGCAAACGTTTTCCACATGTTGGAAATAGACTGTTTTCTTGGTAAGGGAAATTAAAAGTTGTTAAGTTTAAGCTGGACAGTTTTCGTAACATGTATCTAACAAACTAAACACGAATAACTCTCGTCTGTAGCTACGTTTTAAGTAACGTGTGTAGACGATAGGGTTTATCTTGTTTGTTGTTGTTTTTTTTATATCGCGCAAAGCTACACGAGGGTTATCTGTCCGTCATTTTGTAGTCTAAGAATAGAGGGAAGGCAGCTAGTCATCACCACCCACAGCCAACTCTTGGACGACTACTCTAACAACGAATAATGGGATTGACCGTCACGTTATAACGCCCCCACGGCTGGAAAGGCGAGCACAGTTGGAACGACGGGAATTCAAACCAGCCACCCTCAGACTACGAGTATGAGCTTGAACCCACCTGGCCATGCCGGGCTAGGATTTATCTAACAGACATTTATTAATGAATGATAAATGATTTGTTTCTATTCTCCTGCAACATATTATAAAGTTAGGAGTGTAAAACCTTAAGAATTGTTTTTATTGTTACTTGCATATTAGTTTAACCTTATATTTTACTGTTACATACTATGCTTATTTACCATGCTTAACAAAACAATAGTTATATTTTTTGCTTTTGTTATATATACAATTTGTTCTTACTCTTGTGTTAAAAACTAAACTGTTCCTCAACCAAAAGGTGGATGCCTTCTAATTTTTAAATTTAAATTATTTGAATAATTGAATGCTTTCTGCGATTACGTAAAACTTTTGGAATGTCGTTTTCGAAGATGGAGCTCATATTAATAAGTTACTGCAGTAATATCCGTGGATTTTGGAAATGGTTGATTTTCTGATGAACTCCAAAAATGTTTTCAAATGAGTTTAGTAAAATTTTGTTTGCTTAAAAAAACATAAATTACCACGAAATAATTAACTCGCACAGCTAACGAATTTTTAATAATTTTTATAAAATTATTAAAATGATACACAACTGTACTGTGTGTTCGGTAAATAACTGTAAAATTTAAACATGCATTTTAATATGAAGCTAATGCTTCTCACAGAAAGAAGTTAAACTTGAAAACAACAAAAATAATTGCATAAAAAGCAAATGAATAATATTTCATGTTCTATGATAAATATAATTGATTTTATGATGTGTGGTAATCGTTCTAATGCATACATGAAATCAGTTCAAAGATAATAAAAATTTTGGTTAAATTATTTAAGCAAAATTTTAACCAGTTTTATATGCCATGTCATTCAAACTTTTGCAGGTAAGACCAATGAGAGTTAGACAAAACTCTGATTACATTCAGTTTTGCTTTTTTTACTGTTGCACAAATTAAGTTCAGTATATTGTAAAAAAATATCTGTCATCTCAGGAAAGTGTAAATGAATAAGCTTTTACTTTTCTTTGGCGAATCTTTAACTTTTCAATTTGTTTAACCTTAATGTTCACAATATATGATTGCTCATTTCTTCGTTTAAAACGCTTAATTCGATTATTGGTGTAGAAAAATGATTTGATCAAACTTTGAAAATTTTTATTAGCTACTCTATTTAATATCGATTTTTGAAATGTTTGAATTTACCCTTTTCAGCCTTAAATATGTATGTATTTGGTTATGACGTATATATATAAATATTATGATACATATCTTAGTATTTCTTTCTTATTTTTGCAAAGAGCGTTATTTCATTTATTTCATCCTATAAATTAACAAATTTACGATTATTCCAAAGAGATAAATCTTGTATTCTTTACTAAAAACTGTACTGCCATCAATTATTTCAATCTCCAGAGAAAATATCAACTAATTGTATGATATAAAATAATTTAACCACTTAAAATTTCACTTTGTTCTAAAAAATAAACTCCATTATACAGTACCTAAAAAATCACATTATATCTGTTGAAATTAAATAGTTGAACTTTGTAATTTCACAAGAAACCTCCATACTTTTCGCTGGAGTTTTAATCTCGCCCGGCATGGCCAGGAGGGTTAAGGCGTGCGATTCGTAATTCGAGCGTCGCGGGTTGCATCGCCGTCGCGCCAAACATGTTTGCCTTTTCAGCCGTGGGGCGTTATAATGTGACGGTCAATCCCTCTATTTGTTGGTAAAAGAGTAGCCTAAGAGTTGGCGGTGGGTGGTGATGACTAGCTGCCTTCCCTCTAGTCTTACACTGCTAAATTAGGGACGGCTAGCGCAGATAGCCCTCGAGTAGCTTTGCGCAGAAAACAAATAGTTTTAATCTGTTAATAACAGTGTAAGATTACTTGGTTATTTCGTACGATAAAAAACCAATATAAGTATTAAGCTTTTCGTTTGTAGTTAACATTTCGATAATCTTTTATTTTTCTTTTCTTTCATCAGAACTATTACGTATTGGGTTTGAATTCCTGTTACACCGAACATGATTGCCCTTTCAGCCATGTGGGCGTTATATGTTACAGTCATTCCCACTACTCGTAGGTAAAAGAATAGCTCAGTTAACAATGGTTAGTGATGATTATATGTCTTCCCTCCAGTCTTACACCACTAAATTGCGGACGGCTAGTGCAGATAGTCCTCTTCCAGCTTTGCGCGAAATTCAGAACAAACTAAACTCTACGATTTAGACTTAGCTGTCCTTATTTAAGAACCGCTAAAATTAAAATGTGTTTTATAAGAAACAACTGTAGAACAGTGTTCCGTGAGAGCGACCTTTCTTTAACTTAAATTAGACATTAATCAGTGATGTCGAGAAACCCACTTGTTGAGAAATTTATATGCAAAAACGGTCAGTGAACCTAACGATGACCGAAGAGGTCGAAACGTTGTTCGCTATTCTATGTAAAATATTTTCTCAACCCAAACGAGCCGTTTTTGCATGTAAATTAAATTAGACATTGTACTCACCAGGGGCGTAGCCAGAAATGGCCATTGGGAGGGAAAGTTAGTTTGAGTGCTTGATGCAAGTGCCGCAGGCGCGAAGCCATGCTAGGGGGGTCCGGGGACATGCCCCTCCATGGACATTTTTTTAATAAAAACATAAAAGAAAAGCCTGAATTATGCATTCTGAGACCACTTGTTTGGCAAATTTCAGAATGGCACACTGAGGTGTTTGCATTATTTTTTTAATCATAAATAAATATATAGGCCTATATATATAATATATAACTTGAAGTTATCAGGCCCAGCAAAGTATGCCTACAGTTCTGTCATAAACATATAAAATATAGAGTCACTCAGGAGAGTGCAAGATATATGTGTTTTGTCTATAATCTGTATTCAAATATCATGGACAGTGTATGTTCAGATTCCCTGGATTTCAAGAATTAACTTGACAAATAAACAGTGGGTAGCACCTTGGCAGGCTGGCAGCACCATGGCACTAACCTAGTACTATTGGCGCCATCTATAGTGGATAATTATAGATGGCGCCAGTGGTACTGTGAATGTGACGTTAACAAACAGAAGTTGCGATAAACAATCATTCACTATGTCAAGCCTGAAAAAGCAAGAGACACTGCATGGGTTCTTTAAACCCATTCATGAGGCTGAACCTGATCAATCTGCTGCAGCTGATCAGGTTGAATCAGAATTGTCAACTGAATTGTCACAGTCATCACCGTGGCCTTCTACCACTGCTTCCACTACTACCTCAGGTCCAATCTGGGACATTGGTAATTAGATTTATGATGATGTCAGCATTGGTAAACAGGTAAGTCGACTCCTTATTATATTAATTTTGTATTAAAAATTATGCAAACACTCTGCATCGTTGGCTTTCACAGTGGAGATGGCTACTCTACAGTCAACATGCAAAAGGTGCTTTCTGCAAGTACTGCTATCTTTTTGCTCCTGATGGTGCTGGTGTTGAAAGCCAGAAATTGGGACAACTTGTGAAAATTCCATACACAAACTGGAAGAAGGCTGTTGAAGACTTCGAGGCACATAAATTGAAACAATAATACCAAGACAGCAAAGAAAAAGCTAACAATTTTCTACCGGTTGTAAACACAAGTACATCTGTGCACTTGCAGCTTGATGCAACTTACAAGCAAGAAATTGAACAGAGCCGGCAATATTTAATGCGTATTATTGATACTGTATTGCTGTGTGGAAGACAGGATTTAGCTTTGAGGGAAAAGTATGATTCTGGTCCAATATTTGTTGGTGAAACTGATGAGGATCCCATCAATAATGATGGGAATTTTCCGGCAATTTTGCGCTACAGGGCAAAAGGTAATGTCAAGCTTTCAGCAAGCCTTAAGAGTACAAAGAGGAATGCCACGTATCTGAGTCCTCAAATTTAAAATAAAATCATCAATGCCTGTAATACTCATGTTCTTGATGCTTTGGTCAACAGGGTTAATGCTGCAAAGTGTTTATCAGTATTAGCTAATAAAACAACAGATATTTTAGGCAGTGAACAGTTTTTGTTGTGTGTTAAAAATTTGCATGCTAATGACAACTCTGTTGCAATGAGAGAAGATTTTTTGCAATTTATACCTGTTCATGATGTGACAGGTAGAAACTTGGCTGATGTTATCATAACCAATCTGACAAAATATGATATTGACATGGCTTACCTGGGAGAACAAGGGTACGACGGTGCTACTTCTATGAATGGGGAATTCAATGGTGTCCAGAGACACATAACTGATAAATTCCCACTTGCACCCTCTGTACACTGCAGTGCCCATTCCCTGAACTTGGCAATTTCTGATGCTTGTAAAAAAGTTCCTATGCGAAATTGCATGGGAGTAATTTCTAGCATTGTAAACTTTCTCAATACACCCAAACGAAAGCACGTTTTGGCTTTTTCGGTGGAGAATAAAGCACCTGAATCGAAAAAGAAGTTTAAAAGGTCTCTGCCCCACTCGATGGGTCGAGAGGCATGACTCAGTCATTGTCTTTCTAGAATTAATCTACACAGTTGCAGATGCCCTTGAGACCATATCAGGTTGGCAAGACAGAGATTCTGCCACGCAAGCCAATCAATTGTTGTGTTCTATAACACAGCCAGAATTCATCATCACTCTACTTACCACTGCTAAATTGTTTTCCTTTAGTTTATATCTGTGCAACTTACTGCAGCAACAGAACGTTGATTTAGGTACTGCGATGCATCATGCAGAAATAGTGGAAGATTTAATCCGTTCACTCAAAAATAATACTATGAATGAATTTAACAACATCTTTTGTGAGGCTCAAACTTTGTGTAATGAGCTTCAAATTGACATCATAATGCCAAGGATGTCCAGTCACAAAACTCTCCTTATAAACTTCATGTGCCTACTACCATCAGGATCTACCACAGAACGGTCAGAACCTACAGCACAACAATGTGACCAAATTAAATACAAGGCTGACATTAACAACACTTCACTCGCTGCAGTAGGTGAACTTGAGGTTTGGTACACATTACTTGCGAACAACAGACCAAAAAATGTCATAAATGCATATGCAATGTGCAATGCAGAAATATTCCCAGTAATTTCTAGACCGTTGAAAGTATTTGCCCCGCTGTCTGTGTCAACGAGCTCAGTGGAACGTTCGTTTTCAATTCTCAGAAGACTCAAAACGTATTTGAGAAATACCACCACTGAAGATCGATTGAATGGCCTGGCCTCATTATACATTTACTGCGATATTAAAGTTGAACCAAACTGTGTTGTAGATGTCCTGGCAAGAACGAACAGGCGTTTGAGCCTTTCATAGATATTCGATTGTATTTCTCTAGTTCTGACAAAACTTGCTGCATTAAAAGAGTGTTCAATCAGAACATTTGACCATCTGTTGTGTGTGAAATTATCTGCCATGCAATCATGGATCTTTATGAAACTTCACAGGTGGCAACTGAACTTGTCTAAAACGTTTGGGTCTATGGGGGGAGGGGTATTTTAACCTCCAACTTCCCCTCTTGGCTAAGCCTCTGGTATTCATTAGAGTCATATCCTTAAAGAACACGAGAAAACGGGCAGCTAACGCAAGTTCAAAATATGAGGGGAGTGTACACACTAAGATGGCTGCAGAGCCAGAGTGAACTTTCAGAACTTGTTTTCAGTGAATTCGGTGATGCAAAAGAAGGTCTTAAAAGTTTTCATAATGATTAAACAATGTTTTGATGTAAATGCATGAAAAAACATATCTTATTTGATTATGGACTCTACCTTTGAAGTATTTTAAAGAATAATAAAATATTATGCTGATGTTGGCAAATAAATAAATGATAACTGTGAGAAATATTTTTCCCCTAAAGATAGGCTTGAAAATAGGGGGGCGTCTTATACGTCGAAAAATACGATACTTGAAAACTGATAAATTTTGAAAAATAGCCACATTAAAGTAAGTTTATTTGATTCTTGAATTTCGCACAAAGCTACTCGAGGTTTATCTGCGCTAGCCGTCCCTAGCTTAGCAGTGTAACACTAGAGGGAAGGCAGCTAGTCATCACCACCCACAGCCAACTCTTGGGCTACTCTTTTACCAACGGATAGTTGGATTGATCGTTACATTATAACGCCCCCAGGGCTGAAAAGGCGAGCATGTTTGGTGTGACGAGGATGCAAACCCGCAACCCTCAGATTACGAGTCGCACGCCTTAACCCACCTGGTCATGCCAGGACTCATTAAAGTGAGTTGTTGTTGTTGTTTTTAATTTAGCACAAAGGTGCACAATGGGCTATCTGTGCTCTGCCCACCACGGGTATCGAAACCCGGATTTTAGCGTTGTAAGTCCGCAGACATACCGCAGAGCTACTGGGGGCTATTGAAGTAAGAAAGCAGAAAACGTATAGTGTGTTTGCATACCACACTGTTTCTTTTGGTGTAAGAATTTTTATTCCATACAATGGAACTCAGACTGCATTACATTATGTATTTATTTTTTCTTTAATATTTTTATACACCAATATCTTGCCGAAGTCAATAAATATTTATATGTACAGTGGAAGCATCTTTAGAAATGCAGTGCATTTATTATTTTTCTAATAATACCATGTGTCAACATGGCCACTTATTTGTGGACATTAAAACTTTTAGTTATTTTTCTTTCTTTTTGAATTTTTTGTATGCCTCTCTTTTTATTTTCACTTTATTACTATTGTGATTGATTTTTTCTTGGTGTATTATATAATAGATAATGAACATGTCTGAGCATTACTTTAAACTTGAGTTAAAATTAAAATGTTATCAGAACATAACATTAATATAAAAAGAACGTTCAGCTAAAACGAAACAAAAATCTGTTGGTTATTATTATAATTTTACTGATCAAACACCTTTTTGGAAAGTGTCTTTTATCTTGTTGTTTTCCAATAAATATATTCAGAACTGAGACACTAGACGGCGCTAAATAGAGATGGCAACCGAGGATAGTTATGTATTTTATCAAGCTGATTTACCTACATTAAGTTTTCCTGTAATTGAAGATATAAGGCGTCAGGGTAAATTATGTGATGTCACACTTAAGGTACTCTAAGTAAGCTGTTATATTTCTAATAAATTACGATGTCCAAACCAGATATATCGTGTTGATGTGAGAGGGAGTGAATGGTTAATGTTAGTTTTGAATACACTCGTATATATTTTCTTATCTTTAAAACTTCAGAACTCCCACTTTTAAATTTCTCACGGAAAAGTATAATACAGCCAAGTCAGTTAAGCAAATTAAACATCAACTGTGAGCAGCATTTGTGATTTCCATTCTTGTTTAACTGAGTTAAAATCACATGCTCAGTGACGCATGCAATATTGACATTTCTGTGTGCTGTAACTTGCAAGTGTAGACTGCTTTATAACTATAACCAACTGCAGAGGAAGCAACAAAACTGTCCAGTATCATTCCGAAATGTGTGACAATTTACCTGTTTACCTGAAAAAATTCAAAACTGTTGGTTCCTGTTTTTCATAAAGTACTGGATACAACTTACAACTGTAACAAAAAACAAACAACAATATATCTACAATATGTGCTTTACACCATTGTAAAAGTTACTGCCTATAACTGTAAAATTAAGGACAACACTTTTGTAGATCCTGGTTAAAAGATGTATGTTTTCCATCTTGTAACTGTGGTGACAAAATTCATGTGTAATAATATTAGGTGAAAATACAGGATTTTAATTTTTTTTGTATTTTTTATTTCTATAATGTTAATATATCTATTAAAACATCCAATAAGTGGTTAATATTCCTCTATTATAAGATATTATTGGATATGAATATGTTACTATTGTAACATTGTAAGAGGGTGAGCATAATATTTGTGAATGTGGTCCACAAAGGGACAACCATTTTTTTTTTTTAACTGGGATGCTAGTCTAATTGAATTTCAAAGAATTAAAAATATTAAGTATTGCAGTATCTTCTCAGCAACTCAATACACAATAAACATCACCCAGCACACCTAGGCCCACAACATTGTACTTTTCTTGCTGAAAAAATACATAGCACCAGGTCAGTGGTTAAGTTACATATTCATACAGCTTGTTAAATTTATCATCTGTTCAATGCAAATGACATTTATGAATAGAATAGCTAATAATGATTTTCAAATTGAATAACCACAGCTTGAACTACAAGTGGATGGCATCTTGTACTGAACCTTGATTGTAACAACATTTGTTCAGCAGTATGAGATATTGAAGGTTAAATGTAAACTACTATTTTAATGTAAATGTAACAAATATTAAACTGTAATAAAGTCTTTATTCTATAAGACTTACCAAGTATTACAACTACGAAAGAACTGTTATGGAAATTGAAACTTGAAAAAAAGACACCTCTGCTGTAAGAAGAACTTTAATGTTCATAGTAACAAGAACAAATCAAACTTGAGAGTGATTATTAAGAAAAGTTTAGTACTTTAAGTGTTTGTGCATAATGAGTTATAGCTTACTGGGTATTCAAAAGGAAAATCTTTGGTCTGAGAATAAACTGAAAAAAATTTGTATTGTATAGGAATAAATATTTTGGTACAATCAGGATAAAAAACTTAAAAACAGCATGGAGCATATCTGTTGTACTTATCCAAACATTGCATTAGCAGAAGTTATTTTTCAGGTAAAGGTTTCTTCAATGTGATCCATGGCTTATATCTAATAGATATTTGTCTGATATTTTGGAGTCATGGGTGCCTTATAGGAGTGACAGTCAAATTTGTTTTTTTCTTTAGATTAGCCCAAAATTTGATGGCAGGTGCTATTAATATCTACCTTAATTTAATCCATCAATATCAAATTATGGACATATAATCTTAATGTGGCTTTGTGAAAGTTCCCCAAAACAAATTTCTGACATAATTAACTTGTTATGATAATAAAGGTATCAGAACTGTTGATGGTAGCATTAATAAGTTCTCTCTGGAATCATGTATCAGAAAACAGGTTATTTATAGGTCTCCATACTCTAATGGTATAATTTCAAACTTCTCAAAATCAAAAACTTGTCTTCCATGTTCTGGGTTACTTTCTAAGATAGCTAAGATGTGTAAGTATAAAAGAAATATTTTCAGTAATGATGTAGGCTACTTGAAAAAAACAAACTTATTAGGTTGAGGAATAATTCGTGAGGATTTTTAAATAATTTCATTCAAGCATTACATGCAAGACTATACAATACTTCAATGCATGAACACATTACACCCAAAACATTTATTATGATACTTTATTTCATGTAATACCTAGGTATATAGTATGCATTGTTTTAAATGAAATTGCAAGAAATTAAATGCAAAAAGCAAATGGTGTTGAAAATGCTCGATTTTGTCCACTTGACATTCCATTTAATGAGCTGATAATGAAAGCAAAAATTAAAGACACATGAAAATCAAACACACCATCTATTAGAGCAAAACATTATCTACCAAATGGCATGAAATATTTTGCTAAAGCGTTTCATTTATGAATATATTTTTTTAACTTGAAAAAATGCTCACAAATTATTCCTCAACCCAATATATTTAACATATGGAACAGTTAAAAATGTGCAGATGTTTTGTATACTCATAGGTTAGATACATTTTATGTTTGTGTACATGCAGTGATTAATAACATAATTAAAAAGAATTACATAATAAGGTTATATTAGTTAGGTTTATTTATTTCAGCAGGAATCAAACAACAAATTCTCATTGTTTTTTATCATTACATTTCATACTGAGCTAGTAGTTTTTAAAATAAATTTGCTGGCATGATAAAATTTATCTCTGGCTAGAGATACATCAACTGAGAATGTTCATTGTCATTAAAAAGGAAATGAATTTTTTTAATATTAATTCATATGCATGTTAATATACAGTAGTAATATTTTTATATACGATGACAGTGTTGTTTCTCTCATGTACTTAAGGTTGACGATCAGGCCTTTACTGGACACAGAATTATTCTTGCAGCTACAATTCCTTATTTCCATGCAATGTTTACCCATGATATGATGGAAAGCAAACAGAAAGAAATCACAATTCAAGGTATAGAAGCAAGGTGAGTTACATTTAAGTTTTTTCCTTTATTTGTAACAGCTCTTCTATTCATGTTACCATTTAGTGTGCTTTTGTTAAAATTCAAATACTCTGTTATAACAGTATGAAACAAAATGTGCCCTATTATTAGTGGAAAGATTTTTAACTACATTTTATAATTGAAGTGTAGGTTTGTCAACCTGAGATTTATGTGAAATCTTTATTACACAGTGCTTTGGAAGCTTTAATCAACTTTGCATACAGTGGAAAAGTTAAAATCCATACAAACAATGTGCAGTCCTTACTCGTGGGTGCTTCATTCCTTCAGCTCGGAAAGGTCCGAGAGGCCTGTTGTGAATACTTAAAAAAGAGGTACAATTGAATTTTTTCTGTATTAAATAATAATCACAGGTAATTTATTTTTTGTACATATAAAAGTATGATTTTTATTTGTTTCATAAAATTTATTTGTACGTGTATGAAGGTTTATTTTACTTTGATAACCAAGGATGTTCTTGTTATATTATTAGTTTTGTTAGGAAAGTAACTCTTAATGTTTTATTTAAGTAATGGCTGAGGTATGGATTTTCTTTTCCCTCTCTACATAATATCCTCTGCATGTAAATTTTTTTTAGAAGTTTTTAAGTAAATGTATGCATTGAAAAGTATCAGAGCTCTATCTATGATTCGCTGGTGATACAGGATGTGATGATGTAGAAAAGAGGATTTCTCTAAGTTTGTTGAAATTTCAAATAACATGAGACTGAATGTTTTAATTGTTGCTTGCTAAACAAAATCTAAATGTTTTTACCATCTTTTCTAGGTGTTAAAGTATAAAGATTAAATAACACAATTATTCTAGCATGCACAAAAAAAGTCATGTGCCATTTTCATATCCCCACACATAAGATCAGATCATCACATATCACAGACAAATTCCACCAGCTTTACACCAGTAAATGGAAATGTACATTTTAGTACTCAGTGAGAGTATCTACACACTGATTTACTTAAATAATATAGTGCTGTCTGGAGGATTTAATCCTAATAACATAATCAGGACTTTTATTAAAGTTCAAGACTGTACAACTTTCAGTAATAATTCCAGTCTCTCTTTTATCAATAACAAAATATTATAAAAAACATATCTTTTGTGCCTGAAATTGCCACTCAATTTAAAACTCATCTCCAAATCATATTTAAACCTTCACATAAGCAGTTTATCACCAAACTTCATATAAGTAATACAAAAGAACAAAAATTACTTATAGTACCTCGTGTGGCTATGATAAGAAAGAGTTTTTACAAATCAGAAAGGAAAGGATGCAAATGTTATCATTTGTTTTGTGATTGTAGGATAGTTTTGGACCAAACTTCTTTCCTAGATTCTAGCCAAAATTATAAAAGAGCAGGATTACTTAGAAATTATAAAAGCAGGAGATTTAGACCATACTGTGACAGTAATCGTGATAGCATCAGTTTGTACTCAAGTATTCCCACTCTTGACTAATCCTGACAATTTTCTTAAGTTATAATCTTTGCTTATAAAATTTTAATAAACACACAATAATATAACTTTGATCTATAGACCTTGTATTCCTATACATCATTGTCTATGTATATACATTTGGTTGCTTCTATTAACACCTAGTTGTCAATTCCTTGGTAGTTTCTGATCCATGATGCAAGTCATGTAAATAAGAATTCCAGTTTTAACCAATCATAAAATTAGTAAACACAGGTTCAGTATCACATCATTCAGTTAATTATTGAATATTATGTTTGAGGTGGAAGTTTTCACACTGAGACGTGAAGTAAACAGACTTGTGTGACTGTATAGTTAAGTTTTTACACAGTTTCTCAGTAAAATGTTGTTACTCTCTTGTGAACAGTTCTTTGCCTTTGAAAATGATTTCAGTGCACATTTTGGTTTCTTTTTGTAAATGTAATAAACATTACATTTCTTTAACTCATGTTGAGTTACTTACCATAGCTTTATAAATCAAAATTTTCTTAAGTTCTAAAGTTAACTTTCTTAAATTTAAAAGTTTAAAGTGTTTAGTCAGGGAGATTACAAGTTTCTTGCTATACAAAACTATTTTGGACAAATTCACTTTCCTTGGTTTTTAACTTTGATCTTCCATAGTGACTCATACCAAACATTGAATATTTTATTTTACAGGAGCTACTCACATCATTGTAAGAATTCTGTAAGTGGGGGCCTTTGGTATAAATTAGCTTCATAGCAGTTTCTCTTCATTTTATAAACTATTATCTATGTGAACATAAGTAGCAGAATTCTAAAAAATTTAGTTTTTGTTCTCAGCATAAATTAACGTAATCATTTATTATTTTGCTCTGAGAACTGTTGCAAGTTCTCAGTTATAATAAGTAATATAACTTACAAGTATATGTAGATTTGTAATTAGTTAACTCGGGCATGATGGAATTTACATGAACTAATGCCTACATCATGTCACCTGTATTTCAGGCTCCACCCAAATAATGTTTTAGGAGTCAGGTCATTTGCCGACACTTTAGGATGTTCGTTGCTAGTAGAAGCCTCAAACAGATTCATACAGAAACATTTTGTAGAAGTTTGTAGCTCAGATGAATTCATGTCCCTAAACTTTCAAGATCTTTTTGAGATTATTGGAAGAGATGAACTCTATGTGGCAAGTGAAGAACAGGTAGGTGAAGACAGGTATTAAACATGTATAACGTCTTCCATGTGTGATATAAATGTTTTTTGTTGTTCAGAGCTTGTGGAGTAATAATTATAGACTCTGGTTTTGTTTTCTTTAAATACTTAATAAACTGCCATGAGAGTCAAATACTCAAAATGTTAACTCGTTGTTTAATAAACATTCAGTTTTGTCTTTAAGAAAATATTTTCGAACTTTTCTGCAATTTTAAAGATCTTTTTATAATTCATAGGGGAAATTGAATTTGAAGATATTTATATGTACATCACCATATGAGCAAATGAAGATCCTAATGTTATGAATAACGCTATATCTAGTTGTACTTTTATAACATACTTTAGCTGTTGAATGGTAAGATATTCTTAATGTTTTAGTAGTTAATATTACATGAATTATTTAAAAATCTGCTGATATTGAAAGTTGTTGAGTATGTTTATAAATATTATTGAAAAAGATTTATTTATTCTGTTGTTGTTGTTGTTTTTCTGTGTACACTTGTCTTTGCTTCCAATTAATATTAGCCATTAGTACAAACATTAAAATGTGAATAAAAATGCATTGCACGAAGTTCATATTAATAATTTAAAATATGTACTTTAATGACATTTAATAATTTGTATCCTTTAAGAAAGTTTCCATACTGACAAAATGTAACAAGCATTAAGTACAGAAGTTAAAAGGGAGAAGTTTCTGTGATACATTTATGAAACAGGCTGCATTAGTAACAGGATTTTTGCTCTAGATCAGGGGTCACCAAACTTTTTTCACAGGGGGCCAGATTACTTGGAGAACAAGAAGCGTGGGCCACATGATCATTATATGTTCAATACTCATAATCTAGAACGAAAGCTTTCTGTAAAAGACTTAACACTAAGTTTAGGATGCCACATTAGCCATGTGGGAGAAACATGCAATGCACACATATAATAAAAAAACAAACAGAAATACAACCAACATTTTTATTTACCAAAAGGTTATCAAAGAAGGTGACATGAGCAAAAACAATTGTCACATCGTGCATAGTGAGTACATATCTGAATTTCACTAAGCTGCAAAAAAGTTAGAGAGATTTATGAAATTGGCATTTGGCTTTCAAAATATCTTCAATGTTCGGTTTTGAATTGCTGCATCCAATCAATAGAATTCCTTTCAAATGTTCATCAGTCAACCTTGCTCGATGTATCGACTTCACATACTTCATTTTTGAAAATGCTTGTTTACAGACATAAGTTGTTCCAAACACTGATGTCATACCAGATGCGATCTACTTCAGCTTTGGAAAATCATCTTTAGGTATGCAGCTGTAAAATTCAATAAGTTGCCCCTCTCTGTGTTTTACTTTCAACAAGTTATTTCCTTGCAAATCGATGACCTCCAGCTGAAGTTCCACTGGCACCACAATCAAAAGGATTCTGAAAAAGGAGAATGTCACTTTCGATTCTGTCGAAATCCGAAAATCTCTCTAAAATATGCTTATTTAAATCACCAATAATCTTTTTCTGAAACTCCAGGTTGACATCTGTGATTCCAGCATGAAACTTATTGAAACACTGAAAATGAGAGAGGTTTCCTCCTTCCAAATGTGCTTCAAACAATTACAGCTTTCTCCAAAATCCTTTACTGATTCTATAGAGTTCACAGACAAGGTTATTCTTCCCCTTAAGTTTCAAGTTCAATTCATTCATATGGGATATGATATCAACCAAAAATGACAACTTTGACAACCAGGTTGGATCCAACAGAAGTGGATCGGCTCTATATTTCTCGATAAGGAATATATCTATTTCTCGTTTCAGCTTATAAAAACAAGACAAGACTTTATTGCAGCTGAGCCACCTCATTGCAGTGTGATAAGGTAAGTCACAGAAATCCAAATCAATTTCTTCAAGAAATGCCTTGAACTGGTGATGATTAAGTGCATGACCCCGAATGAAGTTCACTGCAGAAATGACTGGTTTCAGTATGCAAGAAATATCTAAGTATTTTTCACAGAGTGCTTGCTGATGTATGAGGCAGTGTATGAACAGAGCAGTTGGGAGTTGAAGATCTTCCAACTGTTTCCTGATCAGCCCCACCAGACCCTTCTTTACTCCAGCCATGTTTTTCCTCCATCAACTGTTACACCTCTAAGATGATTCCACTGAAGGTTATAGTCTTGCAAAGTTTTATGCACTTCCATGAAAATGTCTTCTCCATTTGTTCTTCCATGCATTGCGCAAACTGATGCCAACTCTTCTGTGATCTGAAAGTCCAAATTAACTCCACGAATGAACACGAGAAGTTGTGACGTACTTGAGAGTTCAGTGGACTCATCCAGTGCCAGAGAATAACATAGGAAGTTTATAGCTATTTGGCATATCTGTAATGCAATGTTCTTTCCAAGTTCTTCTGCTCTCCGTACAACTGAAGTTGCTGAAAGGCTGATACTTTCAAAGAAATTGGCTTTTTCAGGACACAGCTCATTTGCTGCTTCCATCGTAAACTCTTTGAAGTTGCCATCCTCAAAAGGGTTTCCTCGCTCTGCCATCCTATGCACTATTTTGTAACTTGTACAAGTGACAGATTCATTTTCAGCAAACTTTCTCATGAAGAGATTCTTTTGAGATTCAAAAACATGTATCATGGATTCAAATTTCTTAGAACGGAACTTTCCTTAAAATGTCAAATATGTTGATAGATGTTTTGTTTCATGGTGACACCGAAGATTGTACTCTTTCAAAACGGCAACACTTTCAGTGCATATCACACAAGTAGCTTTCTGGTTTTTTGTTTCCACAAAGAAGTACTTTTCTCCCCATTCTTCATTGAAAGCATGACACTCAGAGTCCACTTTTCTTCTTTTAAAAGCAGTCATAACAATAGGTGAAAAAAAAAACGATCAGAAAATGAAAAACACAGAACGCTGTGAGAAAAGTATTGTACTGGTCCAAGAACGCGCAAACAAAATATATTGAAACGTAGTTTGCCATGACACTTACCTAAGAACGAGTTACGAAAAGCTCATAACCCGACTACTAAGAGAAATGAGCTTGCTGAAGTGATAACCCTAGGCCGCTGAATTTATAAGACGAGTCAATAGGACAAGGGTTAAGTTTGTACTTGTTTTCAAAATCGTAATGCTTTCAAAGATGCGTGCCTTGATATAAATAAACGGGCAGCAAGGACAAAAGAAGGATTTTCCTATTGGTTAAAAATATGCGACAGCCTTGTTTCTTTTTATCATAACGTCTTGTGTTTCCCAGCTTAAAGCAACCATTGGTGTGATTTATTTTGTTATGGCAGTTGGACATTTGATGAAATGTCACTTTTTATTTCCAAGTAACCAGCTGCTGGCGGACCAGACAAAATGATCTTGAGGGTCGTAATTTGGTGACCCCTCCTCTAGACGGTACTCTTTACAAAATATTTGACTACCAGTAATTTGATGTTATTTTTGTACAGATTAGTCACTTGAATCAGTTCATGTGAGGATCAAGAAAACAGAATTAAATAAATAAACACATGACAGTTATAGTTAGAAAATGTTCATGTTGAACTTATTTTAAATCTTTGGCCTGGCATGGCCAGGTGGTTAGGGTCCTTGACTCATAATCTGAGAGTATCACAGTTTCAAATCCCTGTCACACCAAACATGCTTTCAGTTATAGGGGCATTATAATGTGACCAATTCCACTATTCGTTGGTAAAAAGAGTTGGCAGTGGGTGGTGACAACTATCTCCTTTCCCTCTTGTCTTACAATACTAAATAAGGGATCGCTAGTTCCAATAGCCCTCATGTAGCTTTGTGCAGTTCAAAAACAAACATAGAGATCTTTTACTCAAGAAACAACTTTTAATCAGCTATGTTACTTCAACTGAAGCTTTTAGTTCTTTGTACTCTGTTAGTTATACTTGAACTTTCTGAGGGGATCTCCCAGGGAAGGTTCTGTTCTTTCAGTTTACCTACTCTGGGATCTAAACAGCTATCCACATGTTTGCTGTGTGTCGTGACCCATGAATGGGAAAAGAGGATCCTGGTGGTTGAGGGGTCCAACCCTAACACACCACTTTGTCCTTGAGTTCCTGTAGATGGGTGGCCTTGGGGTTGCCCCCCTTGGGTCAGTTGGCTGGTTCACTTGGACTATGGTCAACCAAGTACCAGTGATGGATATTTTCAACAGGTTTGTGGACTTTGTATCTGATGCTGGTTTTTAGGTATAGTGCTCACAAAAACCATGACGTTGCTGCAGTGTCCTAGTGAAATGGATCCTGATTTTGTCAACTGCAATGGTTCTCACCCATCCTACTTTCGTTCTTGCTCTAAATGGTTGGAAGAAAAAGAGGTGCAGCATTTGAAAACAATTCAAAACATTACTTACCCTGAGGTTTAAAAGTTGCTGTCCACCACTTCATCTCGGACATATGCTGCATTTCGTTCCACTACTACAGTAGGAGTGCAGATTGATCTCTCTGTGCCTCCAAAAGAATTCATCTCAAACTAAATGAAAAGTTGATGAATCAACTTCAACACCCATCTCTGTCCCAAATATACATTCCAGCAAATCCCAAGATCCAATTCCTTTGGTTCCAGATACAGGCATTTCCTTGGGTACATCTTCTTTTCCCACCCCTAGATGCAAAATGATCATACGTTCACGTCCTCAGTTGCCCTCTTCCAATAGCAAAGACCTCCCCAGTTTACCCAGGGCAGGATCTATGGAGGTTGATAGACCTCCCTTGAATAAAGACAGTAAAGAAAAAAGATGTGGTTGTAAACAGAAGGGCTCTCCACCCAATTTGTCTACACATAAATAAAAATAGCCACCTTAATACAATGGAACTGTCAAGGTTTATGTTCTAATCTGGATGACATCAAAACACCCTATATGTCTTTCCTTACAGAAAACTTTTCTGAAACCTGCCAATACAGTCACCTTTCGGCAGTTTAATTTATACAGAAATGACAGGCTGTGTGACCTGTGATAAATCAGACCTTAATGCTCTCATTGAAAAGTTACTGTCTCCTTTTTTCATCCTGGGGGACTTTAATGGACATAATTTCCTCTTGGGAAGTCCTGATGTTGATGGGAGGAGCCACTCTGTAGAGTGTGTGCTCTCTAATCACAACCTCTCTCTTTTCAGTACTGGTTCTTCTACTTATTTTCACACAACTAGTCAGTCCTTTACTGCTATTGATCTCTCAATTTGCTCTCCTTCACTATTCTTCCATTTTTCATAGAAAATTGACAGTAATCCACAAGGCAGTGATCATTTTCCTATAGTTATGAGGGAAACTGGCCATGGTGGATGCCACCCGACCTGAGTGCCCCAGTGGAAGCTGGATAAAGCAAACTGGCCCTCTTTCACTGCTCTCACAGAACTTGATTCTGCCATCATTTGTGAGCCATCAATAGACAACTGTGTGGCAGCAGAAACTGACTGTATTATTCAGGCAGTTTCTAAGTTTATTCCTAAAACCTCGATACGTTTTTCATGATATCCTCATCCGTGGTAGAATTCTGCATGCCACATGGCAGGGAAGGCTCAATAATGGGCTTGGGATACTTTTCATAGGTATCCCACTCTCTCGCACCTCATCTCTTTCCAGCAGGCCTGTGCACATGCTTGGTGGGTAAGATGTCAAAGCCAGAACCAATCTTGGATTAAGTTCAAAACCAGTATATCCTCTACCACCAGTTCCAAAGTCATATGGGACAAGATTCGAAAGGTCAGTGGGCAATGTAATTCTTCCCCACTCTTGATCTTGCTCTCTGATGGCCAGGCAGTAGCTGATACCCAAAGCATTGCCAATACTCTAGGTGAAAACTTTTGCCTGGTATCTAGCACTTATGCTTCTTCCTCCACCTTAGTTATCAAGACTAGAGCAGAGCAATCACATCCTTTTCAGCTGATTGACATCTGTGACTATAATCGGGCCCTTTACACTGGTGGAACTCAAACTGGCTCTTCATCAGTCTGGCAGTACATTGGTTGGAACTGATGACGTACACTATGAAATGCTGCACCATCTACCTCCTGCTTCTCTTGCTATTTTTCTTATTGTTTTTAACTGGATCTGGCAGGAGAATGTTTTTCCTGATGTCTGGTACCAGGCTATTGTTCTTCCTTTCACTAAGCCCTGGAAAGATCCCAAAATTCCTTCAAACTACTGTCCAATTGCTTTGATGAGCTGACTCTGTAAGACCTCAGAGAGGATAGTTAATGCTCATCTTGTTTGGTTCCTTGAATCAAACAACCTCCTCTTGCCCACTCAGTGTGGGTTCTGATGACAATGCTCCACCATGGACCACTTGTTTGACTTGAAATGTCAATCAAAGAAGCCTTTCTCAAACAACAACATCTTGTATCAATATTCTTTGACATTGAGAAGGCTTATGATACAAGATGGAGGTATGGCATTTTGCAAGACCTTCATATATATGGGTTACGTGGCCATTTGCCCATTTTTATTAACAATTTTTTAATGGACAGGCGATTCGAAGTTCGTGAGTGTTCGACACTTTCCCATTCTTTTCTACAGAAACTTGGAGTCCCTCTGGGCTGTGTTCTGAGCGTCACGCTATTCAGTATCAAAATTAATACCATCAATGAACAACTATCTCTTACTGTTGCAAATGGGCTCTATGTCAACTACTTACACATCTCATGTCACTCATCGAGCATGAGGTATATTGAGTGGCAGCTACAGACTGCTCTCAGTTGTTTACTGCAGTGGACCATAGCAAATGGCTTTAACTTCTCTTTCTCTAAAACTATTTTCATGCACGTTTGCCACCAACGGGGTACTCACCCTGATCCTAAACTCTGTATCAGTGAAGTTTTACTACCTGTGGTCCCTGAGACAAAGTTCTTGGGGCTTATCTTTGACCTTGAGCTAAAATTTATACCACACATCAAGCAGCTATGGGTCAAATTTACAAGAGCACTGAACATTTTCTGTGTCCTCTCTTGCACCACTTGGGAAGTGAATTGATGTTCTATGCTAAAAATATATCGTGCTGTTATTCTCTTGAAACTCGACTATGGATCACTGGTTTATGGCTTTGTCAGCACCTCGGCTTTAAAGATGCTAGACCCTATTCATCATCAAGGACTTTGGCTGTACACTGAGGGTTTCTGCACTTCCCAAGTTCAGAGCTTATACATAGAGTCTCATGAACCATCTTTGCACATCCCCTGTTTACAACTATCTTTACTGTATGCTTTGAAACTTTGTTCTTTACCAAAACATCCCACCTGGGGTTGTGTTTTCCGTTCCTCAGTGAGCCATGCATTTTTAGAACAGATGATCTGCCATTGCTAGTTTTTGCCTCTGTATCCAGGTGCAATTGGATGAATGGGGTCTGTCCTTGGATAACGTTGCTGTATCCACTAGTCAGCCTATCCCACCATGGCTTATTACAGTCTCCACATGTGACCTGTCTTTAAGTCATCTGAGAAAAGCAGACACTCCTTATTGGAAATACTACCTGTTATTTGCTGAACATCTTTTGAATCATCTTTCCATTCCTATTCATATAGATGGTTCAAAATCAGACTGTGTGGGCTCTGCCATGGTTTGTTGTCGTTCAATGGTTGCATGCAGAATCCCCTCTACAGCTTCTGTGTTCAACATTACAATATAAGTGGAAGTAACTGAAAACATCTGACTAACACTAACTATCATACAAAGTGAAGTAGGAAAGTATTGTACATACACTATTATAGAAATATAAATTTATTAAGTTTTAGTGTAATAATTTGACAATCTGAACTTGTAAACAATGGTGGGAAAAAGACCTGAAAATTATAATTAATCTCAAGTTATTTTTAAATGTTCAAAATGAAAGGTGCTTTGATGAATTTAAAATATGCATGTTATAGATTATAACTTTAGGTTACTGTTAATTGAATACTTCTTTTGAGTAGCTTGGTTCACGGATACATTTTTTTGTCGTTTTTATTGTGCTCAAATGTGCACTTAGAAGTGCCAAGTTACACATAGGAAGTTGTTTTTAATGCTAATATAGGAGGGTCTTGCAAAAATATAAATCTTGACAACAATGATAATGCTTTTTTATAACATTAAACCTAGTTGATTGCAGTAAAATATGTTATACAGTGGATATTAGAATTATATTATTTCCAAACAGAATCAACTTAAACTTGCTGTTATGTAGTTATGTGCAGTTACAAAGTAAGTAGATTGATTTAGTTGTATTAGTTACTATTAAACTATTAAGAAAATGTAATCAAATCATAAGAAAGTAAATAATGTTAAGAATTGTTTGAAAACTGGCTGCATACTAAATGCATATGTAGGTAATAACAAGCAAGGTTCAGTTATTGTTTTATATTAATTTACTGAGAATCTTTGGTAAAGATAACAATCCAGTGACATTTGTATAGATATTTGCATCTAGTATGACCTGATATTCAGTGTTTTTACTTCAGAATATATCCATTCAATTACTAAATGTAAAATTCTGGGAAACATTTTTTTAAAATTTTCCTTCAAACACTAACAAAAGCAAAACTTTAATGTATGTTAAGTTTTACTTTTTTTTGTAATTATCTTTCTCCTTTGAATGAGAGTATTACTAGAAGAAGTAAATGTTTTTTCTGTAAAAACTTTAAAGTTTTCTCTGTATTTTTGTAAATGTTGCTAGGTGTTTGAAGCTGTGATATTGTGGGTGAAAAAGGATGTTGTGTCACGGCAGGATAAGTTACCCGAACTACTGACCAAAGTTCGCATGCCTCTCCTTACCCCTTATTACCTTACTGACAGAGTTGCTACCGAGGAACTCATCAGGACGTCTCATCGATGCCGTGACTTGTTGGATGAAGCTAAAGACTATCACCTAATGCCCGAGAGAAGACCACTACTACAAAGCCGTAGGACGAGGCCTCGTTGTTGTCCCGACATTATTGGTTTAATTTATGCTGTTGGTGGATTAACCAAAGCAGGTAGCGTGAGAATGCTTGCATGTGATATGTTAATGTAGATAATATATTTCAGTTCATTAACACTGAACAAACCAAACAAATTAAATTAACTTCAATCCAATACACAGAGTTTGACCAGATTTCCTAATGTTATACTTCAGAATGTTTTCAAAACAAGAATGCATATATCTGTTTATTTTTAGATAGGTTGACTTTTTGAAATATCTATGAAGAGCATAAAGCATTTAGCAGTACAATTATTAAGTAAACATAAGGAATTGGCTTCAAAAATTCCTAAAGTAAAAGGTTTCATTCCTTAGACCTTGGGTAAAACTGTACATCATTAATGACTTCTAAATGAAACTAAATATAAACCTGGTCTTCTATATACCTAATTATACTTATATTTCTGTTTGTAAAATTTAGAATACATTATTTCATCTTTAGGGCACCCTTCCTGCTAATGATATTTGCAGCCATAAACCCATTAATATATCAAGACTGTCACTTACTGTTGATGCCTGATTTGGTAATACTAAATGCTGTATGATTTATAATGATTTAGGATATAAGTTGCTATATAGTATATTATTTCACTTTATATATATATTAAGTGCTTTTACAGTTGCACAATTTGTGAAGTTGGGATACAAGTTTCCAATATCCATTCTGTTTGTAACATCACATCTTTTTGTCCACAGATCAAAAGCAAACTTTTGTTTTTGCCAAACTGAAAATGTGATAACAGCTAGCAAGTGTTTAATCAGAATCCTAAGTAAAATGTGTTTTTTCTTATTAATTCATTAATGCAGTATTCAATAAGAAAATGACTAATTATCATAGTTTGAAGAGTGAAAAAAGTAATTGAAATCATATTTGGGGAGGGGTCACTTTTTCAGTTAGCTTATAATTTCTGGATTCATTGCAGTCAGTTACACCATTTATGTTGGTGTGTGTGTGTATTTGTGTAAAGGAAACGATTTTACGGAACTTGTAGAAGTATGCCACATTTTCAGGTGACTCTCTTAGTACGGTTGAAGTTTATGATCCAAATATTGGAAGGTGGCAGATGGCAGAAGCCATGACTATGCTACGTAGTCGTGTAGGAGTTGCTGTAATGCACAACAAACTTTATGCCATTGGTGGTTACAATGGTTCAGAACGACTTAGCACAGTAGAGGTTTTTAGCCAAGATACCAAGGTGTGGACAAAGGTGGCTTCTATGAATTGCAAAAGAAGGTACACTTTAATATATTTACATTCTATGATGATTTAATTTGTGTCTTAATTTCATGAATGGGGGAGGTAATGATAATCTTAAATCCATTGTAATTTTTTATTTGCTTTTGTTCACTTTTCAAACTGTTTTATTGTATGTAAATTTATTGTATTGCAGTGGGGAAATTTTAATTATACAGGGACACTGTACACAGTTTCGATTCAAAACACGTATCTTTGCACTATAATAAACACTAGTGAAAATTTGTTGGAAAAATTAACATGGTATTCAGTGACTATTTTGATTCATTCTTTTTAAATTAAGATTAAAAAATTCTATGTCTATTAGATATTTTTGTAAATAAAAGTATATAACATCAGACAGTTTTTGTAGTTTAAAATAACTAAAATTGGTGAATTATTGGTCAGTGGTTTTGTACCACAAAGGTACTATTGAATTATCAGCATTATTCAGTTAGACTTTGAACTGTTAAAGTGTGGATTAGTAGATGAAAACTGAGTAACTAGATAAACATAATCAGTTGTTAATAATACATGCATGTATTTTATCACAAAACTTTCTTCAATCCAGTCACTTCTTTTCTCTGTCTATTATTAAGAGTTCTGTTCTCTTGTTTTATCAAACATTTAATTTCAACATTGACAAAATGATTCAAGATATTTAAATTAAATGAACATATGTAGATGGTGTTATTTGTTAAACTGAAAATGTAAACTTATTAGTCTAGTCTTTTTGTAAGTGTACAAAGTTGTTTTCAGAATGAACTTATTAACTTCTGTAGAATACTAATGTCTATTTTGAAGGATTTCCTCAGTTTAATTATATTTTTCACAAGTTAAAATAAAACTGTGGCTTTCAGTGGAAAGTAATAAAAATGTCTTCAATTTCTGAAAATTGTAATATAAATCTGGGCAATTACTTAACATATCAATTACCTGTGATTGTGAGCATCAAATATATTCATAAGTGCCATGTAAACTGATTGAATAATGTCACAACAGATAATTAAAAATTGGTATTTCCCATTATTACAGTTTTTGATTAACTTGAAGCTGATAAAGTAATTGATTATTGTGATGACTCATGAAGATAATTAATTGAAATAGTTTCCAATTTTAATATTTACTGTTCTATAAAATTAACTAAATTTTTAATAGCTTGTTTTTCTGGGAATTAAAACATTCTTGGAAGTAGTGTTTTATCTTGACTAGAATTCCCTTCACATTATAATATGCACATGTGTTGCACATTAGGGAAAGGTTGTAAAGACTTGGGTGTTTCAGAGTTCTGTGCTTTATTGTTCTGTGTGCATCTGTTTATGATTAAAACAAAATTTCATCTGTGTGCAGTCAACTTTTACATTCCAGGTTGGATAATCACCTTGGGTTAGGTAATATTTTACTGTATTACATAAGGATGAAACTTGGTAAGAATATTATCTTTCTTTCATTTCCTTTTTCAGTGCTGTAGGTGTTGCATCTTTGTACAATCGACTTTATGTTTGTGGAGGATATGATGGAGTGTCCTCCCTGAACACTGTTGAATGCTACAACGTGGACAATAATGAGTAAGTTTTATTCATATGAATGAAATAATATGTGAGTAAATGTTACATGTATTGTGTTCAATATCAAACATAAAAATAACCAGCAGCTGTCTTGTTAGGTCTGAACAGTTTGTTTCAATGAATTTGAGAATGGCATGGTCTGATGGCTGTGGTGCTTGACTCTCAATCTGAGAGTCACAGGATTGAATCCCTGTCACACCAGACTTGCTCACCATTTCAGCTGTGAGGGTGTTATAATTTTATGGTCAATCCCACTATTCATTGGTAAAAGAGTAGTCCAAGAGTTGGCAATGCATGCTGTTTACTAGCTACCTTTCCTGTAGTTTATCACTGCTAAATTAAGGATAGCTAGTGCAGGTATTTCTAATGTAGTTTTTGACAAAATTTCAAACAAACCAATTCACTTATGTTGAACATTTAGGTTTATGTGTTGTTTCACATCACCATTTTGCATAGTTTTCATCCTATGGCATTGAGAAGTTATAACAGTGACATTATCTATCTGTAAACATCCACTTTTTGCATGATAATTACAGATTTAAACAGGTTTTAATTATGTTCCATATGTCATTTTTCTTAGAATTACAAAAATATTCATCCATTTTTGGAGTTAATAACCCAGGTTCACAACTGCCTATGGATTTATAAATTTGGTTTCTGAGTAAAATAAAACATAAACACAACACACAAACATACCAAAACATACCAAGAAAAAAGTATAGGTAGATTCATCAATTCAACTGGTGATAGTTGTTACTTTTAAATAAATTTGTTTTTTGTTGTAACTTCCACAGTTAAAAATATTTAATTGAAAATTATCAAAACACCTTGGTTGTATTAGCAGCAAGATAAAATCTTGTCAGTGTTTTATGCATTTGCTTGAAAGGGATTTTAACAACAAAGAACAGCAGTGATGTGTAAAAATTTGAATACTCAGCCTTTAAAAAATAAAATTAATCCTTGTAATTTCAGTATAATTTTAGGTAGTAGTTTGTTCAAATTAATTAATGTTTTAATGAGTTTTAAAAAATATATTTCAAAAAATATAAGTTTTATGTTTCACCAAACTTCATTTATCAATGACCATGGTTTCACCAGTAAAAGTATCATCAGGTACAGACTGAAATGATTCATAAACAGGTTTATATAAGTTCAACCAAAAAACTGGAAGTAACATTTACATTCACTCCACTTGTTTTTCATTCATAACCCTAGTGCTACTGCAAAGTTCAGTGATTTGAAGCTATTTCAAATGTAAACATTTACCTTGTATCACTCTGAATAAATCTTGTTTTGTTTTTCAATAATCTTGTAGTTTCCATTTGTTTTGTTTTCTTTTATTCCATGTATTGAATATTTTATTTTCATCTGAAGAAATCATGTGATAAATCTACAATGGATAAAACATGTTAGTAATAATTTGTTAAGTAAATCACTGTAGAAAGAAAAGATTTTCAATGCATTAGACTAACAGCCCTTGTACATACGTTCAGTAAAAATAAAATATAAAATGATGACATCACGTAGAGCATGTTTCTCTTTTGTATCTCTCTGTCTGTCTATTTAAGCTTCAGTTATCTCTCATTGGATGCAGCTTTTCATGAGACCAGACCAATTTCTCTTATTCTTAGCATACAACATCCATCTGATCCCTGCTTTTGCTACTACATCATCCCTCCATCTTTTGTTTTACCTTTCCTTAAATCTTTTCTTTACCCAAAGTTCCCATTCTATTGTTCTTAATGTCTACGTATAATCAGAATACTTTGCTACATGACAAGCCCATTTCCATTTAATTATTAGAATGAACCTTATTACATTCATCATATTTATTGTTTATATTACTCTGTCATTGCTACATATGTCTTGTAGTGTTATATGAAGTATCTTTCTTTCCATAGCTCTTTGTGTAGTTCCTATCTTTTCCTTATCTGTTTTGTTAGTGACCATGTTTGACAACCATATGTTAAGATTGGTAGTGCACACTGATCCATGATGATTGTTTTCTTCAAAGTAATAGAGATATCTTGATCCTCTGGAAATTCTTAATACATTTCAAAGCATTACTATGCTTCCTTTGTTCTTACCATAATTTTTTCTCTTGTTGTGTTTTCCATTTTGAGGGTTTGTTCTAAATATTTCTACTCTGACACTTTCTGCATTTATTCATTCTCAGTTTTATATATCTGTATCATGAAAGCTTGTTATGTATTTCGTTTCACCTTTATGTATTTTTAATACTAGTTTCTTACAATTGTTTAATATAGCTTCCATCTTTATTGTTGAATATGTAAAGTTTTGTTTTATTGAGCAAAGAAACAACAATTAGAAAGTATAAAATAACTGATGTGATGCAAGAATACTGTGGTTAGTAACTGCCTTCTGCATGAGTTACCTTGTTAATTGTATGTGAGCCCAATTAATTTTTATAAAACAGTAATTGTATTCATCCCTACCTGACTCCTATTATTTGTAATAGAAATAAACCTTCCTCCTTCATTTCACAAAATGTTCATAAAACTTTAGAGGCAAATTGTAAAAGGTTTGGAATATCATCTCATCACATAGTGCAATCGTTTACTGTTCATGAACCTGTTTATCTTTCATTATGTTTTGCTGTGAAAATATACAAACAGTCTTCTTATTTTCATTTAGCAAGTATTACGCCAAACTGTTTTGGGGCTAGTATATACTTTACCCATTTTACCCCTTACAAATTATTTGTTGAGAAACTGCTATACATACTTATCTGATGGTGTCTTCCCACTTTGCAATGTTAAATTCAATAAAATTACTCTGGTTTTGCTGTAGAAATAATTTCCAGCAACATTTTTACAACCTTCACAGATTTTTCATGCTGCAATAAAACTTCCTCTTAATGCAAGGTTTTCTTTTTTTTTTACATATTTTACTGTCGTAATCATACTACTGTTTCAGTTGAATTTCTTTATGATGAAGTCTTGCAACTTTTATGTGTATAATTTCACACATATTTTCAAAAGGCATTAAAAATTGCTTATGAGGTTAACAATACATTATGATTTACCAAAACAAATTTAGAAGCTTGTTTATGAATTGTACTTCAGAGAGGCATTTTGAAAATTACACGACCACCACAGTGTAATGCAGTGTATTGTATTTAGCATTAAACTGAGTTGTAAAATGACACATAATTTTACATTATCTTCACATCAAATAATATATTGAAATTTAGGCATGTTGTCAAATCAGAAATGAAACAGGCAAAGATATAGAAATGTTGAATATATATAAACTTACTCAAAATAATGCTCAAGCTTTTAATAAACATTGTGAAATATTTTCTGACAATAGATAGCATGTAATTAGTAAAGAAAGTTTAGTAAACATTACAATAGAAGACCAGAATTTAAATATATATAATGTAGAGAAATTGAAAGCATACTTTGTAATTGATCCATTTGTGATGTTTGTTTCTTCCTTAATCTTGTCCTTTTATTCTCCATTCTTAAAAAAATGTAACATCTAGATGGACAATGGTGACCAGTATGTCCAAACATCGAGGCGCTGCTGGAGTTGTTGCATTTGAAGGGCACATTTATGCTTTAGGAGGTCATGATGGACTTTCAATATTTGATTCAGTACGTATTGAGTTTATTTAATGAAATTTTGTGAGACAGTTGCCATTTGCATTGCAAAAGATTCTATATATCAAACTTCAGTAAAGGTTGTGTCATGAAAGATTAGCATCAAAGTTGCTTTTTAAAGCGAAGTGCAGATACCTTTGTAACTAATGTTCTGTTGTGTACAAAAAATAAGTTTTTAAAAGCAGTTCCTTAGACTCTTGCTGAATAAAGGTTTGTTTGAAGTTGCATATTCTTAAAATTTGTGTAAGAACAGGTTGGATAAGATGTGTGATTTTTTAACGAAATTGTTACTTTTAACGATTCGCTGTCACATTAAAATCAAATGGTTTCAGAATTTAGAGCCCCAACAAATTTACCCTTTATTCATCTGTGTCTACTGTTATGGTTTTTTTATTTTTTTAAGTGAAGCCTAATAGAATTATTACATGCTATTTTAGAGAACAGCATTGTTAATAAATACATTTCCAAGTTCTTACTAAACCTTTTATTTTTCAGTTTTTGTATCTTGCACATGTTCTCAGTTTTCAGGTTTTATAAAATATGCTGGTGATAAGAGTGTATATTACCTTATTAGCCTGAACCTTTAGAACTTTCTGAGAAATGTTATTGACTTATTTGTTACCCTTTATTTTTAACTTTAGTATTTTAACATTTAATATGTATGTCTGTGAAATTAATAAGTTTACTGAAATAAATTGACTTTCAATTCAGTCTATGTAATTTTATTTTATTTATTGTGAGAAGTCTTTTTGTAGATTAAATGTTCTGGTGTTTATTATTGAAGCGCTCTGTACTTCATGCATCTAGGTGCAGTGATACTGACTTATTTTTCAAGAACAAAAACTTGGAAGAAAAGAGTGGCATCACAGATGTTATTAAAACATATCTTGTTTATTAAAGCTACATATTCATATCGGATGTTATAACATTCTCAGTTTTATATGTAACCATGATGTAGCCATGAACGTGAATAAGTCAGGAGGTTTAAGGATATATAGTTTTAATAATTCTGTATGACCATTTTATGATTTTGACTGTGACAGGTATTCTATTTGTTATATTTAATGGTAGGTTAGATATTCTTCTGTGTTTGTGTATGAATATATATATTTTTATTTGAAGATCTTTTTTCTGTAGTACCTCAGAGTGATGCATGTTCTGAAGTTTTTATTACTATTTTCAATTAATATCCAACTTACAGTGATGTCAATAAGGTAGATTTATGAAAAAAAAATAGAAGAAAAGTGTCAGTGTCTCATACATGCACATGTTGAGTTCTGCACATGTTGAATTCTGTTTGTAGAATTTACTTGGAGATCCAGGAGAACATTTTAAGGAATGTGGCCACTCTGAACTATGATACTTTTTACTTAAAAGAGGGTTTGCATACTCTTAAAATTACATAGACATTTAAGAACAAGTGTAGAATAAAAATATACTAGTCAAATGTGCAAGCAATATAAATTCATGTACATTTATCAATGATGTATTTTTATCAAATTTAGCCGTGTTTTTTTTCCAGTTATATTTTTTTTGTCTTTGTGGCAGCTTCATTTAGATCAAATAGAAATAATTAATCAATTTTTTGTGTGTTTTAAAGTTCAATTAAGAAACTTTCCACACTTCTTTTTGAACTTCTTAGAATTTACTAATCAGGAAATATGTTTTAATTAATTGGATGTGTGTATATATATATACAGTCAAATCACATTACATTTAATTAGTGTAGCCCAAGAGTTAGCAGTGGATGCAATTGACTAGCTACCTTCTCCATAGTCCATCAGTTGAAATTTAAAGATGGCTAATGCATAATAGACATTTGTAGCTTTGTGAAAATATCCAAAAGAAACGAATAAAACTTATTTTCACCATCTTGTAAGATATTAGTAACAGAGAAGCAGGATAAATATAGTGTATGCTTTTCATCGATTAGTAAAGCAGTGTCATGCATGTACTAAAAACATATTTTAACGTAGGTTTATAATAGTTTGATACATTTTTATTTTTTCAAAGGATTAAGTTTTTTTTATTATAAGAGCAAAAATAATTAGAAATTATTTTCATGACTGCAGGTTGAAAGGTATGATCCACAAACTGGTCAGTGGATACTAATGCCTCCAATGTTAACAAAGCGATGCAGATTGGGTGCAGCTACCATGAATGGTAAAATTTATGTATGCGGTGGCTATGATGGCTCCACCTTCCTTCAAACTGCAGAAGTTTATGATGTTCTGACAAAGCAGTGGAGTTTCATTGCTTCAATGAACGTTAAACGTAGTCGTGTGGCTTTAGTGACAAACTGTGGGAAGCTCTATGCGGTTGGTGGATACGATGGAGAATCGAACTTGAGCACAGTTGAAGCTTATAATCCAGAAACTAACGAGTGGAGTTTTGTGGCCTCCATGTGTGCACATGAAGGTGGGGTTGGTGTTGGAGTTATTTCTATCTTATAAGTGAAGGTAGGGCTACATAAACAGCAAGTCAAATTCATCTGAATTGGGTACTGCAAGTATATTTTTCCTATAATGTCCCATTTTTCTTATGTATTCCAAATAATAATTTTCTTTTCAAGATAATTTCAACTTTATCACAGGCACAAGAAAGTAAACTTGTAATATTTATTAACGTATTTTCTATGTCGTTTTGTGAGTAATACCGGATGCAGTTCTGAAGTATATTTATAGAATTGTTTTTGAAAAAATAGAAGGAAAGAAAGATGAAGTATTTGTGTTCATATATAAACAAAACTTTAAAATGATGACATGAAAACCACAGTTAATACATAGCTGATATGTTTTTGCAAAACTGAATTTGTAAGGCATTGGTTCTTGAATACCATTGTACTGTATTTGTATCAAAATTATTACATGATCAGATTAGCTGCATTTCAACCATGAGATACCTAGGCTGCACTTGTGTATTATACTTGTACATTTTGTTTTCATATATGTAATCACAGCTCTTTCCCAGTTACCTTCCTTAAGCCAAATGTAATTTGGATAAGTTTTTTGTATGTAGATTTTTTGAAGTTTCTTTTAGTTTTTTAGAACCAATATCAAATCTTCAAAATAAGAAGGATACTGAAGATTCCTGCTACTGGTAGGAATACAACAAATATATTTATTCTAAGCTTTCTGATTTGTAATATTACTGTCTCATAAATTAAGTACCATAAATTATCTTGGTATTATATTTGTTTAGTAACTAACTTGCATCAAACCAAATTGTTTAGTCTTAAAAAGGAACCAAAATTAAGTTATTTTGTCAAGGGATGACTGTAGTTGTAACAAAGAACTTTGTATTTCATTAACTAATAAAATAGGATTTAATATCTCAAACATTAATGCAGTAATAAGAGCAACTGAAAAACTACAGAACTGTAATGGTGATGACTAATTAATATGCTTTAATAAACCTAACATATTTATATGTTAGTAACAAGTTTATATTGTTACAGAAGTGTATGTCAATTAACTTTTCTTCTTTTGCAAGGTTCACTTCAAAAAATAATAACTATCATTACCTATCACAACCAAAGACTAAAGATTTTTTCAGTGCCAGTTTACTTTAGTCTATGAATGATTACAAGTCAAGTCATCAGGTGAACTTCATTTAAAAGAAGTTCATCTTGTAACTGGAGAATAATATGTGAACCACAAAAGATGGATAATGCTGAATAACCATTTAAACTAGTAACACTTCCATTTGTATTAATATTCACATTAAATTTACCATTTGAGAGATGATTTTTTTTGTTTTTTTCTTATGACACTGTATTATTTCTGTTACCATATAATATGAGGTATACTGCTGCTATTAAAGTGAGAATAAAAACTCATTATGTTAATGTTTGAAACAGGATAATTTGTTAATAGTATTGTTCATCTTTCAAATGTGTTTGCTGTGTTAGTTTTCCTCTTGACAAATCTGTTTGAGGTTTTTAGTACATTGGTGTCAAAGTAATTCAGATGGAATCCACAAGTCTGTAAAAGTAGAAGACAGGCTTTGGTTATTTCTATCCAATAAATTACTGCTGGCTAGATTTTTTGTGTAGATTTAAAGTTCTCTGGAGAAAAACTGGGATACAGTTATACCAAGTTAGGCCTAGTTTTTGTTATCTTACAAACTATATTTAATTCTATGTTATAGTAATAATATGTTGTAAATATTGCTTCTTTAAGGATAGGGTGGGAAGTATGTTTTTTGTTTGAAGTTGTGTAAAAGTTACGAGAAGTTTGGTATCAATATGAAAGAAGGTTTTTATTTAACAAATCACACATGAATATGGAAGTTGTAAAAACTTAATACAAAGAAATTAATTGTAATGCAAGTTTGTTGAAAAAATAAAGAACAGTTAGAGTGGTTATAGTTGGGAAAACAGTTGTGGATATTATAGATAAATAGTAATATTGTGAATCACCAGGATACAATATAGTGAAACAAAGGTAATTGTTTAGTGTGTATTCAAATATACAAAAGTACGTGAAAGGTTAACAAAGGCAGGGTTTTTATTGTAACAAATTTTGATGCTATTTTGCATCAATAGCTACATGTAATACTGTGTAACAAGTTTAACAGCACTTAGATAAAACCTGTTTCTATATTATATGTACGATGTTAGCAATATACTTTGATATGTATTAAGTTTTTATCAATTGTGTTTATACACTCTAAAAGCTGTATTCAATAGAATGCATATACTTACTGTTCTCTTCATAAACTCACTTTTTTTTAACGTCTTAAATGTATGTTACATTTTGTATGTTTAACAGTGGAACGTTATAGTTACCAATATATTAGAATAAAGGTTTTACTTATTGCTTATAGTGGTTAATTTCAAATGTTTTTTTTTCAAGTACTAACCTAATCCAACATAATGATGTATAATGTAAGAAGAGGGTGGATTTTGACATCAAAAGTGGTTAGCAGATGTGAGCTTTTTTTGCAATTTCATTTTGGCCAAAATATTTTCATTATGATGAAAAGGAATTAGTTGGTTTATCAAAGAAAATCTCCCAGGTCTACCTTTATTGATATAAATATTAATGACCTTTCAGATGTGTTGACTGTAGCAGTACATAACTTATGTCCATCAAATATTCGTGTTATGTTAAGTGTTTCTACATAAGGCAGTCATTTATTGCTACCTAGGTACTTAGTAAATGTGTGTCACTAATGTCTGAGAACATTTTCACTTGTCATTTTGAAGGTGGATTTTTCTGACATAATTCCATTAAATAGTTAGAAAAGTTGGTTGTTTCAATGGTGGATCTAAATGACATTTATTAGTAGTGGTACAAGAGTGAATCAAAAGGCCACTAGTTGTTGGTGAGTGATGTATGTTAAGTGTGTGTTTCTACATATAAAGACCATTTTTTGTCTATCATTATAAAGCCTTCTCCATAAAGATGGATGGCACATATTGGACTTGTAGAATGGTCCCATTCAAGTATAGATGAAATGAAATCCAGTAAGATCACAATATACTGAGACTGCACTAAAAAGAACCTAGAAACCTAAAATTTTCCACGTACTGCCTGTTTTAGCTTGTTTCATGGTGGACCAACAGATTTTCTTCTCTTACTATGACTTTTTATCTTTATGAATGTGCAGAATAAATTGCATTAATTTATTAAAAATAGTAATTGTAAATTTACTGATGAGATATATGGATGAATATTGTAGTGTTTTCTTATCCAGTTTGTAGAAAGTAGCTGGAACATTTAAATGGGTTGGTTTTACAACTCCATATATGTATTAAATTGTATTGCTATTTTAGAATAATAAAAAATATTTGGTATTTTATGTATAGAGACATTGATACATCTAGCTGTAGTAGAAGATTACATACGTGGACACATTTATCTTATTGTGAATGTATTGAAATATTTAGTCAGATGATGAATAATGAATCTCAATGAGAAGTTATTTTTGTATTATACTACATTAAATAAAAATTTCAGTTATTCATAACAGTTGACTAATTTAGTTTATATACAAGTTTATAGTCAGTTTTGGTTTTTATTAGATCAATAATAAGTGAAGTTTAAAGTTTATATTTAGAAATGCCATTTAAATTTTATTTAACTCACCATAAAGTACAACTGGGCAATCATTGGACTTTAATAAGTGATTAATTATTATGTTTATGAATGGATTACTCTTAAAGGACTCAAATAATTAAAAACAGTAACAATTGGTAACAGCAGTAAGGCTTTGGATTTACAATGCTAAAATTAGGGGTTCAATTCCTCTCAGTGGACACAGCAGGTTGACTGATGTGGCTTTGATATAAAAAAACACAGAAATTTCTGAGTTAACACATTGTAGGCAGTATGTAAGCAAAACAAGGAAAGAATGTATTTGTCCTATGTTTCATCACTGTCATAAAAATAAGTAAACTTCCAGAGATTTATTTTGAAAATGGCACCACTCTACACTTACTTAAATATATATTAATATATTAATTAAATATAAATGTGAAATTTCCTGCATTTGTGTCTTAAGGTCTTTTCCACCAAAGAATATAGAGACTTGGTTTTAAGTTGCTTTTAACTTTATACAGTAATGCATTTTTAAAAATATTGATGAGGTCAACTGTTTATTTTTTTTATTTATTAAATCCATACATAAGAACTGTCAGTTGAATATATTGAATGTATATATGAGATGCAATTTGCACTTAATGCATTCCTTTATATGAATTGGACTACAATATGTTTGAACTACATTGTGGTAGTTTTTCGTTATTTAATTATTAAATACAACAATAGAAAATAATTTTGGACTGCCCTGTATGATGCTGAAATTATCATAATACTCATCAAGAAACCAAACAACTGATAATTTACCGTATTTGTAATGGAATTTAGTTATAGTTGAAACATGTAGCTTTGTGCTAAATTCAAAAACAAACAACTTGATATATTTATTTTTAAATGGCAACTGATAAAAGTTAGTGAATGATCGTGTATATTCAAATTTTGCAGTGAAATTATTCAGTTGGTCAGCACAGGCCCACAACATAAAAACCAGGGACTCAGTCTCCAAAGTTATAAATATACTCAATAACTTCTGTAGTTCAAGCGGCTCTAAAATAAATAAGGATAAATTCATAGGTTTCTGGTGAGGCAGATGGAGAGTGAGAGATGACTTTTCAGCTAATATTACTTGGTCTAAAAAATCATATTAAAATTATAAAAACAACCCACATATCAAACTATACAGCATAACAATAGGAAAGTTATACGAAACTTTAAACCCATAGGTTAAAGGGGAAATAACAATAGAATACTCGGGTATAAACTAGAAGACAGCATGAACCACAACAAACAACAGAAAAACATAAGTAAAAAGACAAGATTTAAACTATAAAGTAACACAGAACATAATAAGCACTAAGGAAAAATTGTATAGAATTAAGATAATAAAAACAAATAAATGTCCATACAGCCAGTGCATAGAAATTGTAAAAATACACTTTCTGTGATTGTGCACACTTTAATGTATTTTGGAGAAAAGTTGCCACAGTATGATCAAGTACAAAAGTAGTGTAAATACACCTTCTAAAAGCTATTCATAAATTAGCTCCAATTCCTTGTGAGAAATTTAAATATCAGATATGGTCTGAGAGATGTAAAGCAGTATATGAAGAGGATAAGAACTAACAACAGGAAAAGATTAACCACTATCGATTAACGGAAGAGAAGTTTAATAAGAGATGGTGGGCCTTAGAAGAGTTGAGTGTATTTCACAAAAGAGGCTGATTCTTATTCGATCTCAAGTTCTGAGGAGTCAAATTCACTATGTCAAGGTAGACATCATCCACTGACTCCAAGGAGTGAAACCACGGTGGATTGGCTAACGCCGGAGGTTAAGGTCTGATTAGTGAGTGTGTTGGTTTACTTAACCTGTGCAGGTGCTGGGACACGCGGTTTAAAAGCCGTAAGCATAATGACTGATTGTGCAGGTTAAGTTGTGTTTTGTGATCCTCAAAAGTGTTAACCTCTATCCTTCAGTCTAAGAAAAATTAGGAAAAAAGAAGTTATTGAAATATGAAACCAATGAAGTACGAGAGTCCTACAAAAGGCAAGTTAGGTAAGTAATTTATTGCATTCAATAGTATATATTGTTGACAGTGGTTACAAGGTAGGGTGGAGACATGCCCTATTCTCTTCACCCAGTGAGGGTTTAGTTAGGCGAATTAGTGTGTTTCCCGAACTGAAAGGGGATCTGGCTGTAAGCGATGGAGTTTAGAACTCTACTCCTGGAATATTGGGGAGAGAATCCTCCATGGTTGCCATGGCAGAATCGAAGCCATAAGGGCATCACTGTTGCGGTTAGCTGTTGGCTTGAGACTGTTCTGTATCGCTAGGAGCCGGTTGCATGGTGATTTTCCCTCGTCGGCAGGCAGTGCGAGTATGGAGGTTATCGAGGGAAACTATGGTATTCACCAGAGCTCAAACCGAGCCCGATACTGCCATGCCAGTTGTCGAGTTGATAGTTTACTACGCTATCTGGTATTGGACATATAGAGGTGAAGTCAGAATTTTTGGATCAGTTGTGTAAGTTGACTCTTTGAAGAAAACAAGACTTCCAGTACACTCATACCTTGTTTTGGCTTATAAGGCTGGAATACCTAAGAGTATGTGATATGCACTGGGCCAATAACTGGCCTTGAGTGTAATGATTTAACGAGTTTTATAGTCTGGATCGATGACCCAAAGTGGCCCATTATATGTATTTGTTTAAGTTTCGGATGTAATTAGCTAAATACCGTGCGTCGACAGGATCGGAGGGTAGCGAGGCATCGCTGCACCTCTAACTCCTACTGTGCTTGGAGCAAACATCAGTGGGAGGATAATATTTTTAATTTGGTAACGAGTAGGCACATTTTAGTTAGAGTTAAGCATGTTGCACACAGAAACATGCCATTACGTACGACTTCTAAGGCTCATGTCCGGATCAGCTTTCAACAGAGCTTCAGGAGAAACACTTGTTATGTCCGTTGTGGTCATCTGAGGAGTACAAACAGACCCATAAACTACAAGAAGATCTCAAAATACGAGGAAACGAACCAGTCAATCAATACTGAATGCATCCTGTTCATATTATTCCACTCGTCTGCTCATCTTTACAAGATAAAGCCAAAATAGAACTTCTCGTCAAGGAAGGAGTACACCTATGGTTCTCACACCAGCCAGACAGCCTTCAGCAAACGCAAACAAATTCTCTCTCCAACAAGGGTGTTTTGGAACGTTGTGGTTTCACTTTGTCCCCTCTCGTGAAAAATTATTGAAGAGTTTGTCTTTATTTTGGTTTAACTTATTTAAGATGAAAAAGTGAAGCGGAGAATATGAAAGTGACACGTGTAGATGGAGACCTGGACGAGGGCGGCATGAGGGAAGTGAGCCAGACCAGAGCCCATGATCAGAATAACCTGACGCCAGGAGATTACTAAACATGGACTTAAGATTGACTTAAACGGTTGCCTCAAGCAAAACAGTCGTGCAGTGTTTTAACTGCAAGAAGTTCGGCCTCATGGAGCTGTTCACACTAATCATGCGCTTTGTCGGATGAAATGGACTTCACCCCTTTGCTGAATACTCAAAACCTCGTCAGAAGATGTGCTACTCTAACTGTGAAGGATCGCACACCATCTCATCCAAAGTGTGAGTTATTTTGAAAGAATCACCAGAAATGACAGATCTGCGGAGATTGTGTGTTTTCTTTATAGCAAAGCCACATCTGCTGAGTCCACCGAGGGGAATGTGGAATCTATCATATTTCCTAAACTACGCTTATTCTATATGGAATTTTATTTCCAACCTACTTAGCTCTAGACTACCACGAAACATTGATATCAGAGAAAGCTTTATACATACAACAAACTATCGAATAAACAAACAAACGATAATATTACTGACGATAAAAAGCAAAACAAAAAAAAAAAAAAAACACTGTTTAAATAGGTGCGGTCTTAGTCACTTTGGAGCTCTGGGCAAAATTCTGTAAATGGGGTCCCGATCAATTATCCACTTTGCCCCGTAGGTAAGCCCGCCAATGTGGATAAGTAATTTAAAACATATAAATTACAACCTTTCATCGTACTTTACTTTGTAATGTAACGTGTGTTCTGTGTTACATTTTAGATCAAGAGATAATAAGGTAACATTTCTAAATGTTCCTTGTTTGTATGGCAAATGTGCTGTTAATGAAAGTTTCTTCATTACTTCTATTTACATTTTTTTAAAATTAAAATGTACTAGTAAATTCCTGACAATGTAATTATTGTGGTACATAATCGCCCTAGGCAAGGTATGGTCAAGTCGTTTAAAATAATTAATGAAATGTCTGTTTATACTCAGATAGCTCTTTATGTAGCTTTGTGCTTAATAACAAACAAAAACTACTGTTTTTTAATGTGTGAACCATTAAGGAAAACATTTGCCATATGTTAATTACTAGCCTTTTCTCAGACAGGTCGTCAATCGCTCAACTGAGGTTATGCTGTGTAATTCTATATACATAGGTGATAGAAATCCAAAACAGGGTGTTAAGTTTGCTTCTCCAGTATTGGCTAAGATGATCTGATTCAGTCAGAGTTTGTGGTTATTATCAAACTAGCATTTTGTATTAACTGTAGAAATAGTACATATTTAATATAACCTAAACTGTATATGAGTAAATGTATTTATCTATTAAGTGGCCATTAATACTTTATATAATTGAAGGACAACTCCTTTTCCCTGAATTGTTGGCCAGGTGAATAAAGCTCTCGACTCGTAATCGGACGGTCGCGGGTTCGAATCCCCTTGCTCGTTCTTTCAGCCGTGGGGGTGTTACGGTCAATCCTGCTATTCGTTGGTGAAAGATTTGGCGGTTGGTGGTGATGACTAGTTGTCTTTCCTCTAGTCTTACATTGCTAAATTAAGGACAGATAGCTCTCGTGTAATTTTGCTCGAAATTCAAAATAAACCAAACCATGAGTTGTTTTCTTTGCCAATACCTGGTCACTACTAAAGAAGCGAACATTAGTACCCAATAAAATATGACAGTGTATCAGGGTCAAATACCTCTGTTTTTGTGTACTTCGTGAATGTAAGAATTCGAAACAGAAGTCGGTCTTGGTATTTATAATATAGTTTAATATTAAAAAATGATAACTGTATTCAATCATTATTACCGTAAATCAATTTATGTTTTTCGTTAAATTATGTGGTCTGTGAATGTAGTTGTACGTTTAGAATGTGTGAAGCAAGTTATCGTCATGTAGAGGAAGTGATTAGCTGTACTGGGCTGGAGTATGTTTTGGGCATTTCTTTGTACAAACATACATGTAACAGCATGAATTTTTCTTAAAATTAAATTTATATGAATATAAAAACATTTGATTTTGGAATACAACTTATCATGTAAATAGAAACATTACTTCCCAGAACAAAAAACATCGATATATTTAAGGTCTGCGATAAAAAAAATAATTAAAGAGTTCTTATGGTTACTGCAGTTTGTTAATTAAAATTACTAAAACCTTACTCAGACTATGTTTATCCTTCATTTTTTTATTTTCACTAACATACAGATTGTAGGAACGTATTGTATAAGGTAATGTGTTACAATTATGGAACACATGAGATTAAATAACACAAAGAATGTGAAGTTAGTTTCAGGCTCATAACACACCTTGTACAGAAATACTAAAGTGTAACACATTGAATATTGTATAAAATAACTGGTAGTGAACATTTGAAGCAAAAACGATAAGACTATAAACCTTATTTTTTATAAAATATTACACCAAGAAGTGAATAGCAGTTTAAAACTTTCTAGTAAAGCCCTCTGGTGACAGGACAGAAAAGCAAGGTTATTCATACTGACCACTAAACAATCTTATCTTAGTGTCTTTAACAATTTGTAGTAAAAAGTAAATGTTTCAACTCGTGTCTGTTGAAATGTTAAGGAACAGGTAGGTGATTGTTCCAATATTACATCCGAATTGTTTTCACTGTTGTTTTCAGTTTATCAATATATTTTTGTTACAGTTAGGACGCGGTAAACAGTAAATCAAAATTGTGGTCACTCACGTTATTTTTGTTAATTTTTGCGTACTCTTTTAACAGTATTTTACCATGTGACAACTTGGAGTGGTTTGTTTGTTTATGAATTTTGAGCAAAACTACACGAGGGCTATCTGCGCTAACCGTTTCTAATTTAGCAGTGCAGGACTAGAGGGTAGGTAGCGAGTCACCACCGACTCACCGCCAACATTTGGGCTTCTCTTTTAACAAGTAATAGTTAGATTGACCGTAACATTATAACGCCTCTACAGTTGAAAGAGTAAGCATACTTCAGTGGATCGTGGATTCGAAACCACGCCCCTCAGATTGCGAGTCGAGCAATCTAACCACCTGGCCATGCCGGGCCAACTTGGAATGGACTAGTAAATGTAATGTTATCCCATAAAATGGGATACAGCTTATTGCAATGTTATCAGTAAAGGTAAAACATTCTTCCGCGTATGTGGGATGTTCCCGTTTGTAATGGCTCTGAAACGTTACGTTGCGTTACTTACTTGTCTTTAATCACTTAGCTCCTTTAAATCCTGCGTAAATAATAGAATATTCAGCGTAAATTGCGTCATACCCGCAGTCTACAAAGAAGATTGTACATTCAGAAAGTGAAGCGACATTTTTAGTGTGTTTTTTTCTTAATTTAATCTCTATAACCGATTATTTATTATTGAAATTAAGCACAAAGCTACCCAATGAGCTATCTGTACTCTGCCTACCAGGGGTATCGAAACCCAGTTCCTAACAGTGTGTGTCCGTAAACATATCACTCTGCTACTGGGGGGAAATCTTAATAATTTCAAACTGTAGAAATTGCAAGCATTAATTTTGAATAAAGTAATAAATAATCATTCAGATCAGTTTTATTTTGGATTCTTGTCTGATTGATTCTGGATTCCAGAATATCTGGTATTTTCAATTTGAACAGTACATACCATGGGACGTCCAAGTTGCAGCTATAACTGCTCTTTAATTAAAATACTTTTGATTCAGAACAAAGGAAAATCAGTCAGCAGTGTCTAACAGTGATGGAAATTATCAGATTGATTTGACATTCTTGGTTTAAAGTGCAAAAAGTGTTTAACAACATTCCACGCCTCGAGCCTTCGGCCTTATGTTCTGCATTTCGGTAAGCCAACAACTAGAACAAGTCCAGGCTCAGCATGGCCCGATGGTTAGGGTGTTCAACATGTAACCTAAAGGTCGCCAAAACATATTCGCTCTTTCAGTTGTGGGAGCGTTACAATGTTACGATCAATCCCGCTATTCGTTGGTAAAAGAGTAGCCCAAGAGTTGGCTGTGGGTGGTGATGACTAGCTGCCTTCCCTCTAGCCTTACACTGCTAAATTAGAAATGCCTGCAGTAGATAGTCCTCGTGCAACTTTGCGCGAAATTCAAAAACAAAAACAAACGAAGATCAATGTCTAGTTGCATCATATAAAATATAATGCCGTTTCTTTCACGGTAAACAAATAATTATACAAAGAAATATCTAATTTAGTCCCGAATTTGTTATTCACATATTCTTCTGCGTAATACTTAAGCCGTTTTAATCATGGAGATTGACCGTCAATTGGTAAGTTGACAATTTGTGACCTTCTGTAGCTACGATCTTTATACTTTGATTTTGACGCGGTTTTTATCTCTCAAGCTATGATCACTCGTTATGCAGACCACTGTCATAAGTGTTAAGGCATTTGTAGGAAGTTTTACTGATTCTTTTTAACTAATGAAATCTTTAATGCGAGATTATGTAGAAACTTTAAAACTGATTTTGAGTAACCATACGATCAGTATGTGAATAAGGTATTATTGTCCATGTAAGGAAATGCTGATAAAACTACGAGTTTAGGCTTTGTGAGATGACTAAGTTTAGTGATAATAAATTGATATTAATACTGTATCAATTCAATTATATAAAATCCAACGAAATATTTTTCGGTGTTTAAAGATGTTTCCGTTACAACAAAGCATGCTTCACTTCTAGATTTCACGATAAAACCACAAATCACGCGAGCTAAAGAATATCTGGGTTTATATGTCATATTGATTAAAATCTGGAACACTACCATTGCCTGTTTCAACCCAGATTTGTTCAGACCGCTCTATTATGATGTACTTCATACCCATGAAAATCAGAATTTTTTCAATACTGTATATCGGTCCTATAGTGATAGATGCTGTAATTGGAAAATCTGGGTTATTTTTTATTATATTCTGAATAAGTTGTGTTAGAGATTCCAAATTGTGTCCCTTGGCGTACACCGTTTGTTTGTCTGCGCTTTGTTTTATATAGATGCAAGTCCTCAAGTCGTCGTCGTGATCAACGGCTGCCTGCACATCAGACGTCAGGACACATTCAGAAGAAGGTTCAGATGCATAGTTGATGTCATTCACAAAACCACCTTCAAATTTTGACTGAAGTCTGACTATTTTATCGTCTGAAAAGTAAGGAAAAAATGTAACGTAAATTTCGTGCAGAATATGTTATTCTTACCTTTTTTTTAATTTGATGTCGAATGAGAAATAACATTTTATAGAAGAACCACTTTTCGTTTTAACGCATTTCGTTTCTTGACAAAGTGGCAACAGAAATTGAAAGGTACAAATCTCATAATTAAAAGATTCTGTACTGAGATTGTGTAACGTATATTATTTTGAGTAAAGCGTAAAAACATCCGAATATGTTAGACCCGGCATGGCCAGGTTGTTAAGGCACTCGACTCGTAAACCGAGAGTTGCGGGTTCGAATTCCCGTCACCACCAAATGTACTTGACCTTTCAGCCGTGGGGGCGTTATAATGTTACGGCCAATCACCCTATTCGTTGGTAAAAGAGTAGCCCAAGAGTTGACGGTGGGTGTGATAATTAGTTCTCTTCTCTTCAGTCTTACACTGCTAAATTAGGGACGGCTAGCGCAGATAGCCCTCATGTAGCGTTGTGTAAAATTCGAAAACAAACAAAACACAACCAAAATATGTTACATTTACCAATTCTTTCCTCTACTTGATGTACGATTGCAAATAAAACTTGATAAAATAGTCACTTTTCGTTTCAGCTCATTTCGTTTTTTGACAAAATAAAATAACAAATCTCATTTGTAAAAGTTTCTGTTAATGTACTTAGCTTAAAATAGTTGACTATCATTAAAGTACTAATATATCCCAGTTGTCAAATGATATGATAATCGTATTCTTAATGACTAAACAAACCAATATTATCCATCCTTAGCTGTTTTTGTTTTTCGACTAATAAATAAATGATTATGGGCTACCTGTGCTTTGCCCAAGAAAGAAACCGGGATTCTGACGTCCGCAGATGTATTGCTGTGATACTTGGGGAAGCAATAAGTATATAAATATGAAAAGGATTTTCAGCCCAGTTTGTTCTGTTGCTCTTAATGCTTTGTTTTATTATTTTCCCGCAAGGTTCGCTCTCTCCCTCTCATAGGTATTTGGATATTGATGTTTTATACCCAGGAGGTTCAGGTTTCGTGGACCTCTTCCTGGTTCCTTTGTATTTGTTTTTCTAACTGTCAAATGCATTTATACATTGTACACGAAGACGAGAGTAACCCGCACTTACTCAGACGCCTATCTGTGCAATGTCCAAGCACTGTTTACACATACCCTTGGTGCAAAAAAATCATTTCTCTTTATAGTTCCATAATTATTTGCACTTTCATTAGACAGGTATCAACTATAAAACATTCACATAAATCACTTTCAATGTTTATTAGTTTACCCATAAACTAATGTGGAGTGTAGTTTATAGGGGCCTTTTTTTTTTAGAAAATATGTATTTACTGAAGAAATGTGTTTAGTACTATCTTCCTCATGTAAACAGTATTTGTCAAGTTGGCTTACTTAGCTCATTTCTTCTCCAATTTTTTTCAAAATAATTTATTTTGCGATATAGAAATCTATCTCTTCACGCATAGCTTCGAGCTTCTCTGAGTGGGTATTTGGGTATTGATGTTAAATACCCAGGAGCGTCAGGTGCATTAGACCTCTTCCTCCATCCCAAACGTTGATGGCGACTGTCGTTCAGGGTTTGTTTTGTTATAGCTTTGGGCCAGAGTATAACACCGTACTTAGGCCCGTTTCAGGGCACAGTCCATGCATGGACACGACAAGAATTTTTTTTTGTATTTTTTAAATTTTTTTGTTTTATTTCATTTTTATATATTTTTTGTATTTTTTATTTTTTATATATTTTTTTCTTTTTGGATATTTTACTTTCCTCCATAGAGAAAATACTACTACTAGTAATAATAATAATAAAATAAAAATAAAAAATAAAAGAAAATAAGAAAATTAGGGAACAATAATAGAAGTAACAATAATGATAATAATAGAAAACAAGGATTAAGTGTTTAGTGCAAGGTGACCAGCTTGTGCAACATTCCTTAAATACATGTTAAAAGGGGAGAGGTATTTAGGACTATTTACATCATGTACGTGGTATCTGTCGAGATCACACATTAAGTTTTTCTTATGCCAATTCTTATTAAAATACTTTAGAGAATTATGCAAGAGTTTTACAGATATTGTGTCTATGTTCGCATACTTGTGCATGAATGTGCATGAAGTGCTACGTGGTACTTTATATGCCGAAGTTAGAACTGAATTTTGTATTCGTTGTAGTTTCTGTAAATGTGTGGGTGCTATGTTAATCCATGCAGGAGATGCATATTCTATTATGGGTCTAATGTACGTTTTGTAGATTTTAAGTATGTTGTCTGGTTATGTTCCTTGGTTTTTATCTGAAAGACTCCTTGTATAATTTGCTCTTTTCCAGATTCGTATCAGGTTATTGTTTGTATGCTGTATCCACGTTAATTTTGTATCATAAGTTAAACCGAGAAATTTAGCAGAAGTAGCAGTCAGTAAAAGTGATCCATTCATGTACAGCTTGGGTGGATCTTTTTTCCGTTTATTGAGTCTGCTGAATAATATTACTTGGTTTTTCAAAATATTGATTTTTATTCTATATTTCTGGCAGTATTCTTCGATGTTATTTAGGACTGGTTGGAGGTTTGTTGCTGCAATTGAAGGAGTGGGGGCACTTTTCCAGACTGCTACATCGTCAGCAAATTGTGATGCTAAACCTAAATTTAGGTCCGACAGAAGCATATTACTCACATATATGATAAATAATAAAGGGCTAACTACCCCTCCCTGCGGGACTCCTACTTCGGTTGAAAAGGACCCTGAGTGGGCCCCATTCATATCTACTTTGCACATTCGGTTGTCCAGAGAGTTCGACAGCCAACGAATACTTTCCTGGGGTAAAGCCATTTCCTGTAACCTACGTCGTAATCCATTATGCCACACTGTGTCAAACGCTTTTCAATATCGAGAAAACAAGTTACAGTGCATTCATTTTTATTAAAACTGTCTGTTATTGATTCTGTTAGTCGAATCAGATAGTCTGTAGTTTGTCGGTATTTTCGAAAACAGTTTTGAATTTCGGGTAATTTTGATTTTTCTTCTAAGAATATGGAAAGACGATTACTAATTATCCTCTCTAATATTTTGCCCATACAACTGGTCAGGCTAATTGGGCGGTAGTTGTTTGGTTTATTTGCCTGTTTTCCTTCTTTCTAGAACATTAATATTATTGCTTTCTTCCAAGAAACAGGGATATATCCAGCTGATAATGATAGGTTAAATAAGGCTGTTAGGTGTTCATATAATCTCTGAGTGCCATGTTGTAGGAGGATCACTTGGATACCATCTTCTCCAAGAGCTTTGTTTTTTGTGTTGTTAATAGCAGTTGTTACTTCCGTTACTGTTATATCTTTTATTAGTTGATGAGTGCTCCAGTCTATTGTTTTCTCTGGTTTTATTAATGTGTTTACTTGGAATATAGGTTTGTATACGAAATTTATATGCAAAAACGGCTCGTTTGGGTTGAGAAAATATTTTACATAGAAGAGCGAACAACGTTTCATCACATGTTTGTATACGCTTTTGTTGTGATCAATAAAGTTATTGACTGTATTATAGAAGTATCTGTTCATGTCTGGTTCATGATGTGTTTTGAATCTGTTTATTAAAGATCTCAGCTTTTTCTATGTTAGTGTACGTTGTTTCTCCATCCAGTTCAAGTGGTGGGTATATTGTGTTTGTTGTTCCTGTATTCGTAAATCTTTTTAAATGTGTCCAAAATTGTTTTGGATCTGTTTTGTGATTTAATTCTGAACAGAAGTTTTCCCAGTTATCTTGTTTTTGTTGTCGGATTAAATGTCTTATTGCTTATACTATTTATTTGTGTTTTTAGCGTGGGGTTGCGATTTTGTATGTACAGTCTGCGTAGTTTTCTTCTGTCCTTTGTTAAGTGTATTATATCTTGATGTGGTTTCCATGAGTGAGTTGTTGTGATGTGTTTTTATTTCGATATAGAGCTGTTGGCTGCATGTTTCAGACACTCAGAGATTATATGACGGTATACATCTATATTTGATGCTTACGCGGCAAAATGTAGTACTTAAGATGGTAAAGTTTGATTTATGACAGTTTAATATTTTGGCCAATTAGCTTTGTTATAACTCAGTTGATCTTTAACTTTAATTTTGTTTAAGTGGGCGTTGAGATTGAAGATACACCAAACTGGGAGGTGGTCACTGTCCAAATCGTGACCAACATGAAAGTTTACAAATTTGCGACTCATATTATGCGAACACAGGCATAGGTCCAGTATTTCACTGGTGCCATGTGCGTACGAGATATGTGCCGGTGTTGCATCGTTTAATAAAATTAAGTTAGTTTCATCTAGAAATTGATAAAGTATCATGCCATTTTCGTTTGTACTTCGACAGTTGAACGCTGTATGTTTACTATTTAAATCGCCCGTAATGATTAGATAGGGATTATTATTATACAGTGAATGCAAACTATTTGCATCTAACACTGTACTAGGCGAGCAGTATATGCCCGCCACAGTGACGTCAGTATGATTATATGTTTTTATGTTGATAACTACGGATTCATTACGGGAAGGTAGGTTAAATTCCTAAACTATAATTTCAGTCCTGTACAATAATAAAATTCCTCGGCTGGGATCTCTAGTATCCTTCTTGTCATGTCTGATATTGGAGTATCCTTTTAATTTGAATAGATGGTAGTTATAGAGGGCAGTTTCACTAATTATAATAACATCAGTTAAGTTTGTTATATCTTCAATCTCATGTTTCTTGGAAGCAAGAACACCCTGGATATTGATGTGTAGTACTGTAAAGTTATCCATGTTTAAAGGAGTTAACGATGGAGGTTAAAATTTGCGGCAGGAATTTGTGGATGTTTTTCAGATGATTTTAATAATTATGTCTGTGAGACTGTTGGTATTGGTTGGGTTTGTATATTCTGCTATAATTTCCCAGAAGGTGGAAGTAATGGCAGTTATCAATGTGGTTTCAATAGTCGTTGGCGTGGTTGGATGTGTGTCTTGAGTTGGTTTGGGTGAATCGTCTTAACGTGGTGATGGTCTTTCCTGTCTGAGTGATGATGTCTTGACCACTGCAGCATGAGTGTTTGTTTGTGTATTTGTGTTTTCTGGTGCTGAAGTGGTAGGTAGGTCTATTGGTTCGGTGACTAGGGTCTGTCTTAGGGTTTGTTTGTTTTATATAGCTTTGGTGGTGGCAAGAAGTTTTTTCCGGTTTTTTTCCTTTTATTATTTCTCTTGTATTTTTTCTTCATTTTTTATTTTTGTATTTTATATATATATATATTTTGTATTTTTCTCCTTTTTCTTCATTGTTCGTGTTAAGATTTTTAATTTCATACAAGTGTGTTTTAATAGATTTTCACGCATAGGTAGAAGGTTTTGTTTGTTTTTGAATTTCGCGCCAAGCTACACTCGCGCCAAGCTACACTAGCTCTATCTGTGCTAGCCGTCCCTGATTTAGCAATGTAAGACTAAAGGGAAGGCAGCTAATCATCATCACCCACTACCAACTCTTGGGCTACTCTTTTATCAACGAATAATGGAATTGTTCTAACATTATAAAACCCCTACGGCTGAAAGGACGAGCATGTTTGGCGTGACGGGGAAAAAAGTAAATGGAAAGCAGAAGTTATTCCACACTGATGTAGCTGTTGTCAGGATTAACATCTGGTTATGATTTTCAAAATGCATCGTAATCGCATTTGTAGAATATTAAGATGAAAAGTTGTTTCTACTTAAGTTCGTCTTTTAGATTTTTTTTTTTTGAATTTGAGGTAACAGTTTAATAAATGTAAACACTGTTACTTTTACTCGTGCTTTGTTACGTGTGCAGTAGAACAAATGTATACATTACTATAACAACTGATCAAGCATTGTGTGTTATTTGTGTCAGTTTTTATTCACGTAGTGGCTACGTTGTAGGAGTGTGTGTTTTCTTATAGCAAAGCCACGTCGGGCTATCTGCTGAGCCCACCGAGGGGAATCGAACCCCTGATTTTGCTTTGAAAATCCGAAGACATACCGCTGTACTAGCGGGGGCACGTTGTAGGAAGAAAACATCTCTCCAAAAACAGCTCCGTTATTTTTAAAACATTAAAAATCTTACAACCTTTCAGAGGTAAGTGTGAGTGATTTTCATACCCGCTACAACGGAGATAGCCCAGCTGTGGGCCTATCTAGGAACAATGCCCGGCATGGCCAGGTGGGTTAAGGCGTTCGACTCATAATATGAGGGTCGCGGGTTCGAATCCTCGTCGCACCAAACATGCTCGCCATTTCAGCCATGGGGGTGTTATAATGTGACAGTCGTTGGTAAAAGACTAGCCCAAGAGTTGGTGGTGGGTGGCGATGACTAGTCGCTTTCCCTCTAGTCTTACACTGCAAAATTATGGACGGCTAGCGCAGATAGCCCTCGTGTAGCTTTGCGCAAAATTCAAAAGCAAACAAACAACTTATATAATAAAATAGTTATCACCAACAGTTTTTATTTCTACGGACAACGTTAAAAACAAAGCATAAAGCTTCATTATGGCAAAGTTAAAAATTACCAAGCTAAAAATTTTCACACTTGCCTTTCATTAAAACAGACATATGATAATTATTCCCTGAAGTGATAATAGCTTTCACCCCTAATGGCTCGGGAATACCTGAAGGTGCGATATCAGCCCATCTGAAAATATACGGTTGAACGTTGAAGGTCGAGTCTGTATAGGCATATATTTTATTTGTAGAAAAAAGAAGGTATGTAATTTTCCAGTCAGAATCTTCTTCTGGAACCTTGAAATACATTGTTGCAGCTGCATCTACTCCACCTAATTGATTGTTTATCACTTTTCTTGTGGTTTTTGTTGTAGAAACCATTGTTGTTGTCGGTACTGTTGCTGATGGATATTGTGTTGATGAATTTGCAAAATGTCCCTCTGTCGTTGTTGAGGATTCTTTTGTTACCGGAGATGTTGAGGATTTTTTTGTTACCGGATATGTTGAGGATTCTTTTGTTACCGGAGATGTTGAGGATTTTTTTGTTACCGGAGATGTTGAGGACTCTTTTATTACCGGAGATGTTGAGGATTCAATTGTTACTGGGGATGTTACTGTTGTTGTAGGGTTCCCTGATGATGGATACCCTAGTTGTTGAGAGTAACTGGGTTGTCATTGAAGTTCTACCTGCTATCGAATATCCTCCTGATGTGACCATCATCTTGGTAGTTGAATCTAACGAGCAAATCTGAATTTATGCCAGAAAGTTGTATAAATTAATTATAAAATAGTTCAATGAGTTTATATAAGGACAAAAAAGTGAGGTAATTTACGGAGATGATATAAAATTACAATCAATGATAAAACATTTATTGTGAACAGTAGTATTTTTGTAAAACGGCTATTTGATTTTGAAGTCCCAAGAGGCCCGACATGACCAGGTGGGTTAAGGCGTTCGACTCTAATCTGAGGGTCGTGGGTTCGAATTCCCGTTGCACCAAACATGCTCGTTCTTTCAGCCGTGGGGGCGTTATAATGTGACGATCAATCCCACTATTCGTTGGTAAAAGAGTAGCCCAAGAGTTGGCGGTGGCTGGTGATGACTAGCTGTCTTTCCTCTAGTCTTACACTGCTAAATTAGGGACGGCTAGCGCAGATAGCTCTCGAGTAGCTTTGCGCGAAATTCAAAAAACAAACACAAGACAGCTACAGAAACTCTGTGTAAGGTTCGTGTACTTTCAAATGTTAACTTCTTTGTTTCAGAATTTTGCACCAAATTATCTTAAGGATTTTGGTGACTAGTCGTTCCTAATTTTCAGTTGATAGACTAGAGGAAAGGAAAAATTGAATATCGCTGCCCACGTCAACTATTTGAATATTACTGTTTGACCATCACTCTTATAAAGCACCAACGCCTACCTTCCTTGAGGTGTGATGCGCGTGTTTGGGGCAGCATAACTATCCAGGGATACATTGTGCAGGTACAATAAAGAATATAGTAAACATTACGATATCTTTTCTGATTGCAAAGTGAACAATTACGATGTATTGCAATAAATTCACTTATTTGAATTCATCTCTTCGAATGCATTATATTTTTTAGGCTGAAATTTGGATAAAATTACCACAATCCACAGATTTTTGGAAAAACGCGTAAGGTTTGAAACCAAATGAGCATTTCACAGTCCTTTCTAATTAGTTATTATAATATTGATAAGAAATTAGTATTATTTAAGGATATATAATTACCTCCACTGGCAATGGGGTATGCCTGCGGACTTACAACGCTAGGAACCGGGTTTCGATACCCGTGAGGGGCAGAGCACATATAGTCCTTTGTGTTGCTTTGTGTTTAACTTCTCGTAAACAAACAAATATATTTGTTGTTGTTTGTAATTAAACACAAAGCTACACAATGGGTTATCTGTATTTTGCCCACCACGGGTATCAAAACCCAGTTCGTAGCGTTGTAAGTCCGTAACTAAAACTATTAATTAAAGTCCATATATGTCAGAATAAGTTGGGCATAGACCACCTTTCTTTATTATTGCCGTCGATTTGTTTGTTTGTTAAATACTGGTAATAAGAAGTATTAAAAACATGATTTTTATTTTCATAAGAGTCCAGATGTACCACTGAACCACTGTGGACACTTTGATTGGAAAAACCCTGCTACATAGTGTGGTAATAAGAAGTATTAAAAACATGATTTTTATTTTCATAAGAGTCCAGATGTACCACTGAACCACTGTGGACACTTTGATTGGAAAAACCCTGCTACATAGTGTGGTAATAAGAAGTATGAAAAACATGATTTTTATTTTCATAAGAGTCCAGATGTACCACTGAACCACTGTGGACACTTTGATTGGAAAAACCCTGCTACATAGTGTGGTAATAAGAAGTATGAAAAACATGATTTTTATTTTCATAAGAGTCCAGATGTACCACTGAACCACTGTGGACACTTTGATTGGAAAAACCCTGCTACATAGTGTGGTAATAAGAAGTATCAAAAACATGATTTTTATTTTCATAAGAGTCCAGATGTACCACTGAATCACTGTGGACACTTTGATTGGAAAAACCCTGCTACATAGTGTGGTAATAAGAAGTATCAAAAACATGATTTTATTTTCATAAGAGTCCAGATGTACCACTGAACCACTGTGGACACTTTGATTGGAAAAACCCTGCTACATAGTGTGGTAATAAGAAGTATCAAAAACATGATTTTTATTTTCATAAGAGTCCAGATGTACCACTGAACCACTGTGGACACTTTGATTGGAAAAACCCTGCTACATAGTGTGGTAATAAGAAGTATCAAAAACATGATTTTTATTTTCATAAGAGTCCAGATGTACCACTGAACCACTGTGGACACTTTGATTGGAAAAACCCTGCTACATAGTGTGGTAATAAGAAGTATGAAAACATGATTTTATTTTCATAAGAGTCCAGATGTACCACTGAACCACTGTGGACACTTTGATTGGAAAAACCCTGCTACATAGTGTGGTAATAAGAAGTATCAACAACATGATTTTTATTTTCATAAGAGTCCAGATGTACCACTGAACCACTGTGGACACTTTGATTGGAGAAACCCTGCTACATAGTGTGGTAATAAGAAGTATCAAAACATGATTTTTATTTTCATAAGAGTCCAGATGTACCACTGAACCACTGTGGACACTTTGATTGGAAAAACCCTGCTACATAGTGTGGTAATAAGAAGTATGAAAACATGATTTTATTTTCATAAGAGTCCAGATGTACCACTGAATCACTGTGGACACTTTGATTGGAAAACCCTGCTACATAGTGTGGTAATAAGAAGTATGAAAAAACATGATTTTATTTTCATAAGAGTCCAGATGTACCACTGAATCACTGTGGACACTTTGATTGGAAAAACCCTGCTACATAGTGTGGTAATAAGAAGTATCAAAAACATGATTTTTATTTTCATAAGAGTCCAGATGTACCACTGAACCACTGTGGACACTTTGATTGGATAAACCCTGCTACATAGTGTGGTAATAAGAAGTATCAAAAACATGATTTTTATTTTCATAAGAGTCCAGATGTACCACTGAACCACTGTGGACACTTTGATTGGATAAACCCTGCTACATAGTGTGGTAATAAGAAGTATCAGAAACATGATTTTTATTTTCATAAGAGTCCAGATGTACCACTGAACCACTGTGGACACTTTGATTGGAGAAACCCTGCTACATAGTGTGGTAATAAGAAGTATCAAAAACATGATTTTTATTTTCATAAGAGTCCAGATGTACCACTGAACCACTGTGGACACTTTGATTGGATAAACCCTGCTACATAGTGTGGTAATAAGAAGTATGAAAAACATGATTTTTATTTTCATAAGAGTCCAGATGTACCACTGAACCACTGTGGACACTTTGATTGGAGAAACCCTGCTACATAGTGTGGTAATAAGAAGTATCAAAAACATGATTTTTATTTTCATAAGAGTCCAGATGTACCACTGAATCACTGTGGACAATTTGATTGGATAAACCCTGCTACATAGTGTGGTAATAAGAAGTATCAAAAACATGATTTTTATTTTCATAAGAGTCCAGATGTACCACTGAATCACTGTGGACACTTTGATTGGAAAAACCCTGCTACATAGTGTGGTAATAAGAAGTATCAAAAACATGATTTTTATTTTCATAAGAGTCCAGATGTACCACTGAATCACTGTGGACACTTTGATTGGATAAACCCTGCTACATAGTGTGGTAATAAGAAGTATCAAAAACATGATTTTTATTTTCATAAGAGTCCAGATGTACCACTGAACCACTGTGGACACTTTGATTGGAAAAACCCTGCTACATAGTGTGGTAATAAGAAGTATGAAAAACATGATTTTTATTTTCATAAGAGTCCAGATGTACCACTGAACCACTGTGGACACTTTGATTGGAAAAACCCTGCTACATAGTGTGGTAATAAGAAGTATCAAAAACATGATTTTTATTTTCATAAGAGTCCAGATGTACCACTGAACCACTGTGGACAATTTGATTGGAAAAACCCTGCTACATAGTGTGGTAATAAGAAGTATCAAAAACATGATTTTTATTTTCATAAGAGTCCAGATGTACCACTGAACCACTGTGGACACTTTGATTGGAAAAACCCTGCTACATAGTGATGTAGTTCACATGGTAATGATGAAAACTATGATAAACGAACAAAATGTCTGCTGACAATATGTTATTTTAGATTCTAACATCAGACTATTACAGAACAGTTATGTTCTTAAGACTTAAACACCAGTAGGAGGACAACTAGTCAACAGTTCCCGTCAACTCGTGGACAACTCTTCTCTCGCTGAAAAGTGGAGGTTGACCAGCACTCTTGTACTGCAGCCATGACTTCAAAGTGCGAGGCTTGTTTTTTTTTAAAAATGGGACATGAACAATGAATCTTTGGATTGGGTTCATAGTCCAGCTATGTCTGCTCCATCACACCTGAGGGTATTATATATAAGAATGACGTTCGAGAACTAATCTATTAATAACAACACTTTTTAAATGTAATGTAAAGCCTTAATAATTATTATAAAAGGTAGTGAGAAAAATGAGAAACATACAAATTTGCCTCAGTTTGTAGTAAAGAAATTCGGTCATCTCCATGTTCTAGCTTGCACTGAAAATCATCTCACGAACTTAGGTAATTTTTATTTTTACCTAGTTCATTCTAATGTTTTAATATTTTGGAAATTTTTGTATTTCTTGTCATCATAAACTTGTTCAAACAGTTTACTTTATGAACTACTTCCTAGTAAATAATCCGTGAATCCACAATTTTTAGTCCTATAAACGCTCACTACAGAGGCAACATATTTTATTTGCAAAATTAATTCGATTTTTTTTTTTAATTTTCAGTGATATTTCATAAAACAAGTATAAATACATAATATGTAAGAGAAAATTTTAATTATAGTATGTAATTCATGTTTAACTGTTTGTTTACACTTGCAAAAACTCATAAAAAAATTGTGTTTGAGTGCAGAATGAATAATTTACCTCGTAGTACTTGCAAGATTGGTCAAATGTGATGTCACTTTCACCAGTTGATATACTCTTTCCCAACTGACATTCTTGTGTGTTTGATGTACCCGTTCCGGGATGGCGAGTGTTGAAAGCTACACATTTCTGTTGACGCTGAAGGCACCGGAAAGCACATTCTGCCAACGACTTAACAGGAAAACTTTCGAGAACATCGACAGAAGGAAGAATTTGATCCGGTTGAACTCCAGGATTCAAACAGAATAATTGTGACATGATTGCGACTAGGCCAGCTGTTGGTGCTAACAGGTGCCCTGATATGATCAAGATAAAACGAAGCCGAATCATTCCGAAGGTGTTCTTTGCAAGTTATGAGCTTCTAGACAATATATGCAGTTAAATCGTCAAACTGTTTCCACGTTATGAGTCTTAAATCTGGCGATCACGAGTATCCTAGACTGTGTAAGAGAAGGTTTTACTTTATGAAATACCTTTTACGTCTCAACAAATAGGAAAAAAATACATTAGTGTTTTAGTTACGACGCAAATAAAACTCGACATTTCTGTGGCTAGTAATCATAGCGCACGAAAGCGTGGATATCATAGAATTTATCACTGCTCTAAAAGCATTTTAAAATGTTTAAGTTTCCTGTTTTATGTCTTCTGTTCGAATGGTTTTACATTTGCCTAGTTGAAACTGATGTTTTTTGCTCTAGAAACATCTTTATTTTGTTTCTCACGCTTAACGAGATATTAAATACCATTGCTTTATTAATACCTTCACAGAAAAACAAATATACAAGTAGAACATTTAGGAAATTAAATATTCTTGTTGATATCGCTATTAAATACACACGATATGGGAACTTTATGGCACCGACGTGCTTTGCTTCTAAGTAAATACAACTATATAAAGTATTAAATATTTGAGATATACGATATATATATTCACACACGCCCATTTTAATTCCCATAATAGCAGAGTGGTAATTCTTTGGACTTATACCCTAAAAAACGAATTTCGATACCCATGGTGGGCAAAGCACAGATAGTCCTTTGTGTAGCTTTGTACTTAACTAGAAGCACACTGTTTTAAACATACCAGTAATCAAAATGTCATTTTTCTACAATGCGTTATGTTGGCTGCTTGGTTAGTTTGTTAAGGTAGTGTTATATTTAAAAAATGAAAATCAATGTTGCTAATATACAAATACTTAGTGTTCAATTATCGCTTCTAAATGTTTCATGAAGAATTACAAATACGAACTCACAATACAGGAAATTTTTATCATAATATAAAAAAAGTGTAGAATCAGTTTAATAAAACATTAGGGCCCGGTATGGTTAAGTAGTTAGGGCAGTTGATTCTCAATCTGCGGGTCGCGGGTTCGAATCCCCGTTACACCAAACATATTCACCCTTTTGCCTGTAGAGGTGTTATTATGTTACGGTCAATCCCACTATTGGTTGGTAAAAGAGTAGCCTAAGAGTTGGCGGTGGGTGGTGATGACTAGGTGACTTCCCTGTAGTTTTACACTGTTGAATTAGCAACGGCTAGCGCAGATGCCCTTCGTGTCGACTTCGCTCGAAATTCAAAATAAATAACTTGAACCCGTCGTGTTCGCAGGTCAATTTATAGAATATTAAAGTTAGCAAAACCGTACCTGTGAGTAAAGGGTCGTCACAAATACAAAACTATATCGTCACTAATGTATAAAACCAATCAGTATAATGGAAATAATTTAATTTTTATATGAAATCTGTCGCCAGGTGATTAACTACGCTGTTTATTCACCGTGCATGTTAGCCCAAATTGTATTTTCTTGTTACTGTTCCCTGTTTATTCGCTTTCAAGAAATGACATTTGTTTTCTCGGGTTACATTTAAAATTGAATAAGAAATTAACAATGGTGCCACACCACTACGTATACATGTGTCTCGGATTGAAACGTGTATTTACTGTGTTTATAGTGGATCAGAAAAGTCAATTCACTTTGTGTTGTGTTTAAACGTCAATGTATTCAATAGAAACCTACATTTTGAAATCCCAGGACGTACGTTCAAACTGGAGTTATTAATGGTTTCTGTCATTTGTGTCATTGATGTTTATATAGAATCCTAAGCTCCGCCTGTCAAAAATAATTAAGAAATGTATCTAATATAATTGTACACATGACAGAATGTTTGTTTATTTGATGTAAAGCGCAAAAATACATAACGGGCCATGTGTGCTTTGTTCACTGCAGGTATCGAAACTCAATTTTAGCGTTATAAACCCCAAGACCGTTGAGTTATCGGGGAGCATACTTTAAAGGAAACCAGTTAGTTATAAGTGACCAATATTTTTATTTATATGTAGATATTTGCTTTTGATCCCTTGTACCGAATTCCAATAAAACTGCATCAGAAATGATTTTGTGAGAGAAGAAACTACAAATGGGATAATTTTCTTAATTAATTTTAATACAAGGAAAAACACGTGCTCATCATCCGCTCCATGTAAGTGGCTTATTTACCTTAAAAATATTAAAAAGCTAATTTTGTATACGATCATTAATTCAGGCTTGATCCTTTAATTTGGATTTAAAACATCACCAATAAAACTGACACTGTAAATTATATATTTATATATCGTTGTGTTAAAAATAAATATTTAACAAATGTTTGCAATAGATTATGGAAAGTTACTAGCATTTTGTCATAATTATTTTAATATACAAATTAGGCTGCGTGTCGCGATATTTACGTGACGTGACACTAAGCTCAGCACTTTTATTTATATATATATTCTCAAGTTCAATTAATAATGTTAAAACAATTGTAAGTATGAAGAGTTTTATTTCAGTTATTTGGAAATAACGTAGAAGTTGATGCGTTCTCGATCCAACCAGGGATATATATTTAAAGTAATAAAAACATTTTATGTAGATATAATGATGTAGGAATGGTAGTGCGAAAAATAATGAAAACAAGGATATATGGATTATATACAGATCATTTCTTCGTGATTTTCAACATCATAATGTTACATTACGTTGTAAGATGCACAAGTAAAAAATGGTTATGAGATTGGTCAATTGGACCGACCTCGTAACGATAGGTCTGTGATAATCAAGACATGTTTTGACTCAACTTGGTTTTCTTTGTACATAAGTCTTAGTATCTTAGTTTAACCACATGCACGCCTACCCTCACTTAGGCATGATATTATCATACACTCTATATCAACAGGCAGGAATATATAGCTTCTAATTGCAGTAATAGTAAAGTCAAATATGTATTTTAAAGTGTAAAATTAAATTTAAGTATTGAGAATCATGTAAAGATGATCCATGTATGGCTGTATCATCCCCTTCTTCTTGTTTGCATTATTTTTTATTACATTTATATGACGTCTCCCCTCTGACTAAAATTTAGTACATTACATGAATGCATGTAATAAGATCTGGTGTTATGTCATACATACTTCGATTGTATAGTGTATAAAGCATTGAATAATCTACATGTTACAGTCATCTGCTGCTCATTTATTATTGGCTGGTGGTTCCTTTTTAACTTTGTACTTGAGCTCTTTAAAGAAACACCTAATATTTGTAAACAAAAAACAAACAAAGTTCAAGCGGTAATGAATAAAATTATTTACACAAAAATTATTATATATTTTATTTTATTATTTCTAGTTATTACGACTACGCGATGGCGTCGTGCACTGTCCAGAAACACATATAGTGGATTTAGGTTTAAACTGGCGCTACTGATAAAGTAGTCGTCTCAAATGAAGCAAAAAACAAGAAAGATGAACAACTTCATGGGTTGGTCACTTCCTGGTCGTGGCCCGGCATAACCAGGTAGGTTAAGGTGTTCGACTCGTAATCGGAGAGTCGCGGGTTCGAATCTCCGTCGCACCTAATATGCTTGCTCATTCAGCTGTGAGGTCGTTATTATGTACAGTCAATCCCACTATTCGATGATAAAAGAGTAGTCCAAGAGTTGACGGTGGGTGGTGATAACTAGTTGTCTCCTCCCTAGTCTTACACTGCTAAATTAGGAACGGCTATCGAAGATAGCCCTCATGTAGCTTTGCGTGAAATTCAAAAACAAACAAACACCTTTCTGTTTTGGTATCTTACGGATTATTTTTGCCTTGCTTTGGGACTTGATTGGTAGAAAAACAAATAAAAGTGAGAGGAAATCATTTTTAAAACTAAACCTTTCTATCGTTGATTTTTACCGTTCATATTTTAATATGAGCATACTGAGTGCCTTGGCCCTCCCTGCATATAGAGTCTACTGACTTTATAATAAGTATGAAGATCATCGATATTAATAAAAATTAAGTTTACATCTTTGTTCTTTGTTTGTCCTTAATTCGTTTCAATTTCGAACAGACTCTAATAATGCTTTTGACCCTCTGGAAATTTTACACACAACCACGCCTTTTCACAACTTAGACCTTAGCGTGTGTAAAATTATTTTTTGACGACAGCAACTTACAAATAAAAACAAATGCAAGTACCAAGATGATAAATGCGAGGTGCAAATGACAAGCTGGAATTACGGTTTGTACATCTGTTCTATCAATTTTTTTCAAGTGAATTTACCTGGTTGCTCTGGTTAACAACTGTTAAAATAACGACTGTTGCAAATGGCCGATTAAAATTTATAGATGTACTTGTTTTCTAAAAATATGTTACGTTTATATTTAAGTGATGTCATTAAATATTGTCTTAGAATTTTGTTCATGTGATATATTTGAGGGCTATCTGCGCTGACCATCCCTAATTTTTTGCAGTGATAGATAAAAGGAAGAGCAGCTAGTCAACACCACCTAACCCTAACTCTTGGGCTATTCTTTTACTGACTCGGTATGGCCGAGCTGTGTTCAGCTCGTAATCTGATGATCGTGGGTTCGGATCTTCATCACACCTAACACGCTTGTTCTTTGAGCTGTGTGGTCATTCTTATGTTACAGTTAATCCCACTATTCGTTGGTTAAAGAGTAACTCAAAAGTTGGCAGTGGGTTGTGATGACTAGTGCCTTTCTTCTAGCCTTACACTACTAAATTAAGAACGGCTAACGTGGATAGCCCTCGTGTAGTTTTGCGTGAAACTCAAAACAAACAAACAAACCCTTTTACTAACAAAAAGTGTAATTAACTGTCACTTACAATGTTCCCACGGATTAAAGGGCGAACGTTTCCAGTAGCGATATTCAAATCCACGACTTGCAAATTGCGGTTTTTTTTATACGAAGTTCCAGAACATTTAGGTTTTTTTTTTCTTTTAGTGTGCCATACTTACAAACTTTTTAATTAAATAAACTATATTTAAAGAGATGGGTAGAATTCAGATAAACCTTCAATTTTGTTTCATTGTATTTGCGTGTACCAGAAATATTTCTGTTCTTACAATACATTTACTTTAGAGGTGAATATATTTTTGAAATGACTGGAGTAGTCACGAATCTCATCCTTCCATAGCTAGCTTAGGATATTCTTACATATTTTTCTGAGTACCCTTAAGGTGTTGAGTTTCTGATTACCCTTCCTTTCCAGTGGCACAACGTAAGAAGAATACAGATAGCTCCTCGTTTAGCTTTGTTCTTAATTTCAAACAAACGGAATGTAATACGACATATTTGTTAAACGGATGTCAAAATATTATAAATTTGTTCTAATCCTTTCACGCATGTTAAGTTGTATAAAACAATAGTAAAAAATTGTATTGGTTTAGTTCTGTGTCTGAGCCCCTGCGGCGAGGCAATAGACCATCTCACGAGGTGGTTTGAAATTTTAAACAATTTATTGAACACGGAGTTTTCTTGCCTGTAAATGTTACTCGGAACAGTTGGTTACATAGGAAGTGCTGGATTCTGGTTTACAACAGTTTTAACTTTTTGTTGCAAATTTAAGTGTTTTTAACCACAGAAAGTAGAGACGACCACCTCCTCCAAAACAAAACACTCAAGAACAAAGTAACGCTTGATAACAAAACACAATTTGAATGTCTACTTTTCAACGGCTACACACTCGTTTTTAGAAATTACTAAACATAAGCAAAAAAATCTTTACCCAAATGCACCAGTCAGTGTTATAAGTGTAAAAAATGTGGACACTCTAACTCATATTGCATGGCCGTCACCAGATGCACAGGGTCACAAGACGTGGAGTGTTGCTCTAACGAATGAACACAGTTCATTTGCATCCTCACACCACGAGCTACAGAGTCTCATCCCTTTCCAACACATCAGGAAAGTGGTAACATCCTCTCAGTTGTTCACATTCCCGACCAGTGATAAGAACACCTGAATTATTCACTCCTGTCCCATCAGTGTGAGCGTAACATCACAAAACGCGACTCATCCTAACGACAAAACATTATGGATCTTGAGAATATATATGCAAAAACGGCTCGTTTGGGTTGAGAAAATATTTTACGTAGAAGAGCGAACAACGTTTCGACCTTCTTCGGTCATCGTCAGGTTCACAAAGAAAGAAAGAGGTAACTGACCGGAAGCTGACCACATGTTTGGAAGGGGTTGTGTAACTGAGTGTCGGAATGTAGAGGGCGGTGTTAGATGTTTGATTATATAATAATTTTTGCATATATATTTCTCTACAAGTGAGTTTTCTCGACATCACTGATTATGGACCTTGAAAACTACGCGGTGAACAGGCTACCCTTCTTCACAGAAAGTTGCGAGTTTTCACCATTTTATCAGTTTTCTGTTTACCATAACAAAAAACTTTGGCTGATTAGTTTTACCTCCAACTTGATCAAGTTATTGTCAAATAGAACTTTTAATCTTTGTTGGAATTATTTTAGTTTACAAGAAAAAATATTCCACTTCTACATAAACAGGTGTTAAAAATGGCTATCCGAATGATTTTCTAACAAAATTAGATGCTATTTTTTTAAACAACAAATTCCAAGCGCCAGCCAATACACACTAACACCAAAATTGTTCATTATTGGATCTGTAGGTCGCAGCCGTGGCAATTGGATTTATTGATCTCTGCCAGGTCCTCACAAGGCCTCTTTGCTATTATAGTTTATCTGAGTCAACTTTACACCTTCATTATCAGGATGTGTCTCAACCTCACTCTTGCTTTCATTTCTGCCATACTTACTCGTTTTGTTGTTGGCCTGGCGTGGCCAGGTGGGTTAAGGCGTTCGACTCGTAATCTTAGGGTCGCAGGTTCGAGTCCCCGTCGCACCAAACGTATTTGCTCTTTCAGCTGTAGTGGCGTTATAATGTGACGGTCAAGCCCGCTATTCGTGGTAAAAGAGTAACTCAAGAGTTGGCGGTGGGAGATGATGACTAGCTGCCTTACCTCTAGTCTCACACTGCTAAAGTAAGGACGGCTACCGCAGATAGCCCTTGGGTAGCTTTGCGTGAAATTCAAAACAAACAAACAATGAAACCTTTTGTTGTTTTCTTTAAATACTTTTATTAGAGTCCCATAATTTCAACAGTCTGTAAAATCCTAATTTCAAAATTCATCAACCTCGAGCGGGTCGAAGAAGGAGATGCAAGCACCTCCCTGATGAGTAATTATTTTTTATAGAGATAAATTCATTTTCATCATCAAAATAACTGCCAGATAGTTAAGCCTAAATACGAATTATTGCAGCAGACGCACCAACTAAAGAGGCAAAATGCTATATATAAATATACACTAATCAAAAACAATAACATATATTTTGTCAATAATTATTCACTCCATACAACTTAATGAAATGGTTTGTTTGTTTTGAATTTCGCGCAAAGCTATACGAGGGCTAGCTGCGCTCGCCGTCCCTAATTTAAGACAACTCCTTTACCAACGAATAGTGGGATTGACCGTAATATTATATTGCTCCTATAGCTAAAAGGGCGAGCATATCTGGTGTGGTGGAGATTCGAACCCTCGACTAACAGATTACGAGTCAAGCGATCTAACCACCTGGCCATGTCGAGCCGGAGAGGAAATTATCTGTGTTAAATTCGTAGGTTTGTTTCTTAGGCATTACGGTAATTATTGGTTGTTTCTAAGTATCCAAATACTACCCACTTAAAAGAAATGGCTTATGATGTTGGTTAAATAAAGTAGTTATAAATTAAAAGCTTGTTTCTGATCAATATTTCTAGTTCCATCATGTCCAGGGACTGAATGTTTAAGCGTTTCTCTACTGATTTTCAGCTCTGTCAATGTAACTTTCCTGTTTATCGGATTCTGATGTTTGGTTGTCGTGTTTTCATGTTTACTGGAGTGAGAAGCGAGACGTTCGAATTAAAGTAGTCCTTTATTTTGATTTTTGGTATCAAAGGTACTAAAAGAAGCTATTTAATAATCAATCAGTAAGTTAGTTTTTGTCAGTCTGTTTTAGTACGTCTCGTTGGTAACTCAGTTATAAGCTTCAAAGTTCGTTGTGGACGCATCAAGGATAACTTATTGTGTATAGTTTTATGTTTAACAAAAACAAACCTGTGATTTAAAGACTCCTTTCAACCCCAGCAGTCAGGAGAGTTATAGGATTTTTGTGTGTGTATGGGTTGAGGGAGGGGAATAAAACGTTAGTTGGGAGACAGAAAGAAGTTGGGTCAAGTCTTATTAGATGCCAAACTAAAAGATTTTGCCTTTAATAAATGTATATTTACCCTTTCTTAATTATCAAAACATTCAACCATTAAACACACACCCTGCGTTTCACCTGACTGCGTATCACCAGATATCTTCTGGTTCGGATCCTGCACAGCCAGGCGGTAAACGGAGCGTCGCGGGTCAAATCCCCTCGCATCAAATATGCTCACCCTTTCAGCCGTGGGGGAGTTATAACGTCACGGTCAATCCCATTATTCGTTAGCAAAAGAGTAAAGTGGATGGCGATGACCAACTACCTCACTTCTAGTCTTACATTGTTAAATTAGGAACGGCTAATACAGTTAACCCTCGTGTAATTTTGCGCGAAATTCAAAACAAACAAACAATCTTTTGGTCAAACCATGACATATTTAAGAAATGTAACACAAGCTGGCCACTATGCACTAGACACTTAGTCCTTGTTTCTTTTTAATTTTATAATTATTATTTTCTTTTTTAATCATTATTATTATTTTTTTTATTATTATTATTTTTTTCTTCTCTTTTTGAATTATTATTCAAGTATTGAATAATAATAATTATTATTACTTTCTTTTCTGTGTGAGTGTTTGTGTTATTACAAGTAGTAGTTGCATTCTCTCAATCGAGAAAAAGGAGAAAAAATACAAAAAATATATATATATATATGAAAATACAAAAAAAAAATTAAATGAAAAAAAAACACAAAAAACTTCTTGTTCGTCCATGCATGGACTGAGCCCTGAAATGGACCTGAGTATGATGTTATAAGTTTACTCTGGCCCAAAGCTTTAAAAAAAAAAAAAAAAAAAAACCCTAAAGACAGACGCTATAATCGTTCGGGAGGGAGGAAGAGGTCAAATGTACCTGACCCTCCTGGGTATTTAACAACATCAATACCCAAATACCCACACAGTCAAACTTAAACCATGACCCACACATTTACAGAAACTTCAACGAATACAAATTTAAGTTCTAACTTCGGCATATAAAGTACCACGTAGCACTTCATGCACAAGTATGCGAACATAGACACAATATCTGTAAAACTCTTGCATAATTCTCTAAAGTATTTTAATAAGAATTGGCAATAGAATAACTTAATGTGTGATCTCGACAGATACCACGTACATGATGTAAATAGTCCTAAATACCTCTCCCCTTTTAACATGTATTTAAGGAATGTTACACAAGCTGGCCACCTTGCACCAGACACTTAATCCTTGTTTTCTATTATTGATCCCTAATTTTCTTATTTTGTTTATTTTTTATTATTTTATTTTATTATTACTACTAGTGATAGTAGCATTTTCTTTACGAAAAAAGCAACATGAGAAGGAAAAAAGAGAAAAATACAAAAAATATATTAAATGAAAATAAAAAAATATATATATGAAAAATACAAAAAATATCAAAATGAAAATAAAAAAGGAAAAATACAGAAAATATATTAGAATAAAAGAGAACAAAAAAAAATTTATTGTGTGTCCATGCATGGACTGTGCCCTGAAACGGGCCTGAGTACGGTGTTTTACTTATACTGTATCCCAAAGCTATAACAAAACAAAACCCTGAACGCCAGACGCTATCAACGTTCGGGAGGGAGGAAGAGGTCTAATGTACCTGACCCTCCTGGGTATTTAGCATCAATACCCAAATACCCACTCAGCGAGACTCGACTTAAACCATGACAATTTCACAGGTCCAAAAATTAACACTTTCGTGACAGCGAGAGTTAGATAATTGGGAGAATTTACAAAACTTGAAAGACTAAATCCTGATATCTCAGATAGGTGTGTGCACGTGTGAGAGGGAAGGAGCCTTAGACACACCCTCCGGTGAGAGGATCTGCCGCCCACCCCACGATACATATGCCAGTGAACAAATCATCGTTTTATATCTTATGTCTGTGGCAGGTATTTAAGTTTTTGAAACAATAAACATTCTCAGAAATTCAGAATTTCCCCTTTACCTTGCTCAAGACCCTGCATAGCCAATTGGTTATGGCACTCGACTCGTAATCCGAGGGTCGCGAGTTCAAATCCCTGTCACATAAAACATGTTTGTTCTTTCAGCCGTGGGGGCATTATAAAGTACGATCAATCCCACTATTTGTTTAGAAAAAAAACTAGCCCAAGAGTTGGCGGTGGGTGGTGATGACTAGCTGCCTTCCCTCTAGTCTTTATTATTCCCTCTAGTCTTTTAACATTAGTCTGTTAAATTGGGAATGGCTAACGCAAATAGACATCGTTTAGCTTTGCGCGAAATCCAGAAACAAACCAAACTGAGAGCACCTGTTGGTTCCTCAAGTTCCTACCATGTTAGTTAGTTATGATTTATGAAACTGGGGTGGGGATTAATTAAAGCATTAATTGTTGAGGTGTTGGAGAAAAGACACGGATGTATTCCGAAATAAAACCACTTTCATAGGTCAAACGCCAAATATTCTACCCAACCAGTGTCTGTATAGTTTTTGTTTGGTTTTCTTTCTCTCGGGTATGAATTTGGCGTTAGGTTTAAACTTCTTGATAAATTTGTATACTTGCCTTATGGAGTAGGTGTCAGTCATCACTGAGGATTTTATGACCATCCCTCATTTCTGTGTTTGTCTGCGTGTGTAACTCGGGACAATCCTCTGTTTTACTGGAGTGACAGGCTCTTATATTTCCCGTAACTACTGGCACCACTGAGTGCACATTTAGCACATAATTTCAAATTTGTTAACATTTTATCAAAACTATGTTTTTATTCCGTAGTTAAGCCTACAGGTCTACTAGCAATTAATTTGATTTTCCAAAAACCGCTTTGTTTCATTAAGTTTATTATAAAAAAATGCATGAGTGCATCTTCTTAATTTATGAAGATATCCACTTGACTTTCTAAGACACTACTCTTTCTGACTCTAAAAATTCGATTCAGAGTTTCCGATAAAATTTCCAAGCTAACACCAAATGTGTGATTGTCCACAACAAATTAATGATACAAAGGCTAAAGTTCTACAATACAACAAAAAATAAAAACTGACCATGGTGAGCTTCATCTGGCCATGTTCACGAACATAAACAGATCAGTTTTAATAATTTTCACACATCGTTTATCAGTTTGTTCTTGGAGTTTTATTAAGTAGTTCGTTAAAACACCGATAGTTCGAGGAATGAAAGAGTGAGTTTTCATTTAGCAAAGCCACCTGGGGCTATTTGCTGAGTCCACCGAGGGATATCGAACCCCTGATCTGTAGACTTACCGCTGTACTAGCAGGGGACGGGAATGAAAGAAAGTCTATATCATTCGCATTCAAAAATTGTAATTCAAGTTTCAGACAAAATAGCATAAAAACATGTAGCGTGTAATTTACAAATGACAATAAATACCAGTTTCTGGCAACTAGAAGAAAATTATATCAGAAGATTGTTTTGAATTTCGCGCAAAGATGCTCAAGGGCTACCTGCGCTAGCCGTCCCTAATTTAGTAGTGTTATACCAGAGGGAAGGCAAGTAGTTATCATCACCCACTGCCAATTCTTGCAAATTCTTACTAAATATACCTTTGTAACGCCCCCCCCCCCATGGCTGAAAGGGTGAGTATGTTTGGTGTGATGGGGATTCGAACCCGCGACCCTCAAATTACAAGTCGAGGGCCTTAACCACCGGCCAGGTCAAGCTATATCAGAAGAACGTTGCATTACCTAAAATGAGTGAATTGCATGTTATCATATGGACCATTTAGCGAAGATAAGATTTATTAAAGTTCAATAAGTATTTGTTTTCATTTTTCAAATCAAAAAGATCTTTTGACGAGGGTTATTGGTGAACTGGTGTCCTAATTTAACAAAAATCTCGTTTCCTATTTTAGTATATTATTATACGAGACTTCCTTTTTTTATAATTTCAGGTCGATGTTGCTTTTCATTTATTATTATTATTTAGACTTTCTCTAGCAGTCATGAAAACATAGACATTTTTGAAGACTGGTGTTGAGTATGTCGGGTTGTAAATCCAAGGGTCCAAGATTCGAGACGTGATGCTGTCAAACACTTTCTGTACTTTTACCCCTGGACCCGTTATAAAAATGACAGTCCAGTCAGTCCTGTTAATTGTTTCAAAGAACTAGACAATGCTCTTGTTGCAGTAATTTCGATAGGTGTCTGGCCTCCATGTAGTCAGTAGTTCATATGCAGTGAACGCTCAGTTCCTCTCAGTCCTAGAAGTCTCTGTATTGACTCTTTTTTACTCACGTACGCCTGACAAAATATACTTTAGTTATCTTGTACATCTGAATATATTCATTGTTTATAGCTACAAATAAATATTCATTTCCTAGCGGAATCTTACTGGGTGCACCCACACCACGTTTCAAAAACATGGTATAATAATTGCTGAAATCTATTTTTAAAACGTTTTTAGAAAATGTTACTTATGAATCTGAAAGTTCTATTTAGGAAAACAGGTTGGTTACATGAGTTGTGTGAGACTTGAGTGTTCGTATCTCTTTATTTTTGTGAATAAAAGTTGCTTGTTTTGATATGTTAATGAAAAATAAAAATAAACATTTCGTTCGTTTTTGTTGAGCACAAAGCTGCATAACGAGTTATGTGTGCTCTGCCCACAGTGGCTATCCAAACGTGAATATTATAAGCTCTCCATCTTAACTGTAACCGGGAAGGGGCAAAGCATTAAAAAACAAACAAAAAATGTGGTCATCATGTTCGACATTTAGCATCTCTGTAGTACCGTTGTCGTGAAGGATAAAAAACGTTTTTGGTGATTATAGACAATATTTTGCGTTTATTTTTGCGACTTTCACATGTATAAATTATATAATTTCAGAATACTTATGGTTTATTGAGAATCAAAGTATTGTTCTCCAATGAGCTTTAATTAAGCATTATATTTCTATACAAATATGTGTATTATTAAACCTACAAACCTAAAGGAAGTGACAAAACTGTAGTCTGCTAACATTATTGCGTAACAATGAAAAACTAAATGCAGATTATACATAAGAGGCCTGGCATGGCCAGGTGGTTAAGGCACTCGACCCGTAATCTAAGGGTCACGGGTTCGAATCCCTGTCACACCAAACATTCTCGCCCTTTCAGCCGTGGGGACGTTATAAAGTGACGTTGAATCCTACTATTCGTTAGTAAAAGAGCAGCCCAAGAGTTGGCGGTGGGTGTTGATGACTTACACTGAAAAATTAGGGACGGCTAGCGCAGATAGCCCTCGTATAGCTTTGCGCGAAATTCAAAAACAAACAAACAATATTTAATTCAGCTACTTTCCGCCCAATCAAAAACCGTAACGTTTGTGGACTTGCAACACTAGAAGCCCAGTGTGAAGATCACCAAACCACAAATCAGCTTCGTAAATTTCGATAACAATATGTTTTCTATCATGTGAATATTTTTATACAAATCGGGAAGGAGAAACCTTTACTTATATAAAAATTTTTATTGTCACGTTTGTTGTGTTTGAGTTCTAGAAAACGTATGTTTGTATATATATATAATAACTTGTTTTAAATAATACTACTATTTAACAGGAAATCAGCCACCTACCTTAAATGAAAACTTCAATATCTTTTTATGTCTAGTTTATATTGAACTACAGTGCTGAAATAAATCAAGTTTTGGTGGCGGCTTATCCTCAGACTTAAAGCACGTGATAGCCATAATTTTAGTGAGTGTGATTGGAATACGCAACTTGAGGGTAAAGAAAGAAATACTATCTGTCTTACATTCACAGGTTTAAATACTATATGGTAAAATCAGGTCTCACAACACTCTTAGATATTTGCTAGAATAAAAATATTGATTTAAAATACTACGTAATAAAACAAGATGTTGCAACACTCCCGAATTTTTACTAGGTCGAACATCTTGATATGTGTAGGTACTTTAGAAAGGTATTTATATTTATGGATTCTTAAGGAATTGGACGATATTTGAAGGACCAGTAATTAATTCTGGCAATTCAATAACGATGTATTCAAAGCCCATAAAAATAACGATTTTGTCTGGATTATTTGCTGGTCCTAAAGCAAGAGAGGCCGTGATTGGTGAATTTAATTCACCGTTACTTATCAACTCACTCAAGAAAGTCTTCAAAGCCATTACGTTGTATCCGTGACCAAACACGGATTGGCTGTTTCCATCTGTCTTTATGTAGATACAGGTTGCCAGTTCGTCGTCATGTTCAACGACAGTTTGAACGTCAGCTGTCAAATAACATTCAGAATTATCGGTGTAGAACTCAGTTGATGCCACGAAAGGTCCACTCCACTGTGTCTGTAGCTGAATGACATTTCCATCTGCAAAGTAGACGTAAAACAAAGATAAATAGGAACACAAATACGTATGCGTTAACTTAGAAAAGTTAATTATATCATCTTGGAAACAATGATTATTATCTTCCTGAATAATTTATATAAAATTATAGATGGACTCGTGTAACAATGAAAGGATTGAATTCTCGTGGTACTCAAAAAAAATGAACTGTAGGTTTAAAAATGGTGTCCGAATAATTATTATTTTTTAATTAATCAAGAACCTTGGAGCTTTTATATTCCCATCCAGGTGGCTCTTCATTGGTTCAGCCGTAAAATTGAGGACTTATACATAAAAACTAAATGTTGATATATATGTATAGTACAACAAGCGCCATGTTTTATTATAGTGTATCTCTAACAGGGTGTGAGTTGAGTTGGGAAAAGGCGTCGTTCCTTTTGTTAGAAGTGTTATGAAAGGGTTCCTGTTATAGAATGTCCAAGGACGAACGTTAATTCAAAGATAAGCTATCACAATAAATATCATTTATGTAGTCCTGCTTCATTATATTTCAACTCTAGCTCTTCCTAGAGCCCCTGACCTCGTAGGGGTTGTGAAACTGAGCTCCTTTTGATAGCTTTACACAACCTAAACTATAATATTCAAGTAGCCATAAGAAAGCTATTCAAGAAACATTAGCTTTCACAGTTGGTAAAATCTACTTATAATGAGTACAACGATTTGACTGATAGCTGTACCTTATGATGACCTATACTATGGATTGAAAAGTTGTGACAACTAAAATCAGAATTTACTTATACTGAAAGTTGCTGTTATTGTCTTTTCCCATACTTTTTAGTGCATAATGGAGGGATTTAGTTGCTTTAGCAATAAAATTAGTGAAAAAAACGACCATTACTCCATATAACGATAATAATCATAAATCGTTTTATTTCAGCCTACGTTTTCTCACTGCTGCTTTATTAGGGCTAGATTTTATTATTGTTATTGTATATTTGAATTAAT